>NW_019103915.1:0-225694 GCF_001856785.1 Myzus persicae
CTATAGTAAATCAAATTAATTATGTAACTTAAAAATGTAGAGATGACTGTTGTCTCTATTTCACGATTCGAACTCGACTGGGTGGCTATGCCAGTGATTTATATTATCGTACTCTACGTTCCTGTGTTCTGTCTACCTAAGCAAATTCATCAAGCGCGACATAAATGACGCGTCAGTAATCTGTAAATCGTTACACAACATTCATACGTATCCATATGACGGTTAAGCTCTTCATCATCTTCATATGCATCCATATGACGGTTCAACTCTACTTCATTTCCGTAATCACTCCAATCCATTTCCGACGGCTGCTCTCCAGAATGTCGAGTAGAAAGGTCTAACATGATAGGCGAAACTGTTGATTGAGAATCGATGGCCGGAAAAAGGTCGTTTCTCACCCTCAGTGAGCATGCTCTCGGTGTTGGTGACTGGAACATATCGGGTGAAGCTTCTTCCAGAAAAACAGGAGACAAAGATCGTGCCCAATTCTCCATCTGTGAAAGTCGTGGTGAAGGTGATGAAAATACTCTATACCAAACTTGATTTTCCACTTGCGTGTCCTGTTTGCTTGAATACCCACTATCACCAGATTGAGCCTAAATAATAATAATAATAATACAAATTTTATTTTATTTTTAAAATTATAAACTCACCATCTCATCATATCCGATAAAATTATGTACGTTGAGTTGAAGGAAAACTGGAGACTGAAGATCCGAATTTGGACTATCTCCCAAAGGTGATCCGGCCAAGCGTCTATGATACTCATCTCCTCCATACATCGATGTACTAGCTGATGAATTATTTGACATCTAAAAATTTGATTTATATGTAATTCTTAAATAATTTATGAAAAATGTAAAATACTCACGTTATTATCGATGATGATCTTTACAGTTGAAGAAAAAAAAAGCAAATCTTGTAGGTTTACACAAAATGGTAAATAAGAAACGTATATATTTAACAAACTAATAATAGACTGTGGTGTACCGTGTGTGGGTAAAATATATGTTGCGGGTCGTGAGAGTAGCTGTACGTTGTACGCATGAATGTGTGTGTCACAGTTAGCGGGGGTAAATTTATATATATTCCTACTGAATGTTGTTTTTCTAAAAATGTATAATAAATAAACAAGATGATGAGATGCAATAATATTAGTTTTAACAATTATTAGAAATGGATGGAAAATATTCTACCAAATTTCAGCTGTACTTGATCCAAAATTGATATTGCGATGATTTTCTAGAATAGTTAATTTGTCATAATCGTAATGTATACCTAAGGAATCTAAAAATACATTTTTGTCGACAATTTTATTTGTTTTTATAGGTAAATCATACTTATTTATTGTAATATTAATATTATTTTCTTCACATTTTAATTCTAATATCATATAAATTAAATTATTCCAATTAGTCACCTTGTTATGCATTATGCTTTTTATAGTAATTTTCTTCTTCCAGAAATCATGCCCATTATCGCAAATAATCCTGTACACTTTCTCGTACAGCTTGCGTAATAACACTTCGAATTCAAACCCTGAATATGTTGCAATATCATCTACATTATATCTACATTATATCATATTTACCAAATTTACGCCTTATAATTTCAAACCACTATTAACTAAATGATAATTGTTGCAAAAGTTACCCTTTTTTATCCTGCATTGCTTGCACAGGTTCAATATAGTGCAATTTACAACACATGTTGCTTCTAATTTCTCTTCCAACGATTTTTTTAAAACGATATGTAATATTTCATTGACTGAATAAAAAAAATGTATCATACCATACCATAATATAATATAATATATAATATAAAATATTCTTACATGATTGGAAATCCATTATGCAGTTAAAGACTCCTTGAATTAATTCCTCCTTGAGGAACACCAGAAGTTGCATCAATTATAACAGACTTACTACCATGAACATCAACAATTTGCTTACGATCTCGAAGATACGACTGAAACCAAGACAACAATGGTTCACCAAACCTAGAATTAAGCAAAACCTCAATTAGTAATGTATGATCAACTCGATCAAAAGCTTTGGAAAAATCCATATATATAACATCAACCTGTGAACGATTGTTAAATGCATCAAATACATAACTAGAAAACACAATGTTACAAGTGTTAGTTGACCGGCCAGGACGGAAACCGTGTTGTTCATCGATTAGGATTGAATTAACAGCAGGACTAATTGAGTTTAAGACTAAAGAGTCAAATAATTTAGCTATATGTCCTAATAATGAGATTGGACGATAGTTGGCAACATTCGACTTATCACCCGATTTATAAATAGGTTTTACAGTGCTAAGTTTTAAAATATCAGGATATATTCCTTCATCTAAGGATTTACGAAACAAAAGTGACAATGGGTAGGATAATACTGATTTTAACATATACGAAAATTCACCAGAAAGTCCATCAGGACCAATTGACTTGTCACCACTCAATTTAGATAAACCTGACTCAATCAAAGATAATTCAAAAAAGCAATTTCTAGGTAAATCATAGAATAAATGTGGGATAGTTGAATTATGATTAACACTGTGTTCAGTGTAAACAGAACAAACTGCTTAGCGAACAAATCTGAAACTTCTTTATCATTAGAGCTAGTTATATCATTAAAATGAACTGTTTTAGGTATGTCATTGCTTGATTTATTTTTCTTTATAAATTTCCAAAATACTTTGGGATTAGCACAGAGTTGTGATTCAGTACGTTCAATAAACTTTTTATAACAGTTTTTTGACATTAGTTTATACTTAGCACGGAGCAAAGAAAATTCACGATAGTTGAGAGGGTTACGAGAAGACTTAAAGATTGCATGGGCTCTTCTCTTTAAGAAAACTAAATCAATTAGGTCCTTGGAAAACCAAGAAGGAAAATTAGACTTAGTGTAATTAACATGAGGAACCCATTTCAGAATAGAAAAATGTAAAGCATCATAAAAAGTAGACATAGCTAAGTTAGCATCAAGATTAAGAAAAGTTTCACTCCAATTAAAAGAGCTTAAAAATTCTTTGATACGTGAGTAATCAGCTTTGTGAAAATTATAAAATGATTTAGATGTATTATATGAAGGTAGATTAGAAGTTAAAATAATGTCAATAGACAGTGATGGGTGATATTTATCTTCTGGAACCAATGGATCAGAAACAGAATTAATTTGTATATGATTACTATTAACAAAAATTAAATCTAACAAAGAACCATGAGTATTAAAAACATTGTTGACCTGAAAAAAATTTAGAAATGCAAAGGTTTCAGGGACACATTCAACAAAGGGACCTGGAGGAGAAATTTTAGAATATACTAGACCATGACTGTCATTGGACCAATAAATGTTAGGTAGATTAAAGTCTCCACGGAGGATAAAGTTTGCATTTACAAACGAGTTCATAGGCGTGCGCAATGGGGGGGGGCAGGGTGGGCAACTGCCCCCCCCCCCTGCGGGCCGAACTTTTTTGCAAATAAATATTACTTACCACTTGCGTAATCGTGTTCGAGAGTTTGTGACTGATATAAATTATAAATACGATAACAATTTACCACGAATCTGTGATATGGGAAAAATTATCAGTTCAGAATTATAGTTACCAATGATACCGACTGACAAGTTATATGTTATAAACCATGATTTTAAAGAGTTCTTTATAATGGGTCGCTACCTTTTGTTCCACAAAACATTTGTTCCAAAAAATATTTGTTCCAATGTTGTTATCAATATCCGTGGTTACAATTATAAAACAGAATATACAGATTATGTCGATAGCCGATAAGCGCAAATGAAAATATTAATATTGATTATTGGCGTTTGGTGACTATTGAGTTTTGATTTTTTGTCTATGCCATCGAGTATCGACTGAACATTGATTGGACAAATTTGTATACTTAATTTTAGTTTTATACTTTTATGTTTGCTTATTTATGCTTGACGAATCTATTTTACTTTTTTTGTATTAAAATTGTATTTGTATTCGTTTCTACTAAATGGCTCAAAACAAGCAGAATACATTGTTTGAATTTTTCAAACCAAAAGCTATTACTAAAAAATGTGAAGAAAGTAAGTAGAAACTCAAAGTTTTATTTGACTATTTGCTTAGGTATAGATTTACCATTTATTTCTTTGATATATGATATTAAGATTTTAGTTTACAATCAACTGTTATATATTTTATTTAAATGCGATTTCCTCATTCAATTAGGTATACAAGATACAACCATTCATTAATCATTAATTATATAACAGTCTTGTATTTTTATCAATAATTAAGTGTTAAATTTGTTGTTTGCTTACGGAACAATTGTTATTCACTTTAGATTGATATACATGCCAATGTAAAAGTACAAATGATAGCCTATAGATCTATTTTAATAAATTACTTGTATTCCAGACAAACCAATTTGTCATTATGATAATGAAACTACTTCTTGTACAAATATAAATGACCCAGATGACTCAATGCAAGAGGGAAGTACATCAGAAATAATTATTTACAAGTCATTAGGTATGTATTTATTTCATACTTAAAAATTCTGTTTCTAATCAGTGTTTTGTGTTGGCTGTTTGTGTTTTATGTTATAAATAATTATGTTCATGGTTTCTAACATAAAGTTTGTGTAAACGTGTAATGTATACAATTTCAATCTAAAAAGGTAATAAACTTTTATTTTTTTCTAATATACCTAAGTAATATGTAAATATAATTTGTCTAACAACACTGCGGTATAACATTTTTACTAGTAAAATATAGGTACCTACTTCCACTACATATTAGCAAGTAGGTAAAGAGGTAGCATTTTAAATTAATTTGTGATGTAGTTTAGTTATTGTATGCTTTTGCTTGATTGCTTTATGGAAATCTTTTCTTTTTTTTATTATGTTTTACTATTTTTCTAATTTTGTAAAAATATAACAATTTGTATTTGCATTAGAAATGCTATACTATGTTCTATATTAAAAGTTAGTGCATTTTTACAAACATCAGATATTAATTTACTAACTGCAATAGAACTAGTTGAGTCATTAAAGAAGTCTCTTGAAACGATGAGAAATTCTGAATCTGTTTTTAATAATATTTATAAAAAAGTTGAAAAAGTATGCGAAGTCAATGAAATTGTGATTCCATTGGTAAAGAAAAGGAAAGTTTCAAAAAAAGTTGATATTTATTCTAATACACAACATTTCATTGATACTAAGGCAGAAGAAATGAGGATTACAGTTTATAACGTAACATTAGATGAAATGATTAATGGTATTAATATTAGGTTTAGCCAAGAAACTTTGGATATGATAAAAAGTGTTGGCAATTTATTAGAATTGAATGTTGATGATAATGATATCACCATATTAACAAAAACTTTTAACCTGGAAGCTGAAGTGTTAAAAAGTGAAGTGAATCTACTTAAACACACAAACAATCTACCTAAAAGTGATAAAAAAAAATGTGACACATGGATAAGCTGGCTAACAGAAATTGGCAGTGGAAGAGAAACTATTTTTAATAATATATTCAAAACTTTAAAAACTTTTGTTACTATTCCAGTTACCAGTTGTTCATGTGAACGAACATTTTCAAAATTAAGTTTAGTTAAAACAAAGTTACGTAGTACAATGCAACAAGAGAGACTAGATGGACTATTAACAATGTTCATTGAACAAAAATTGGCATATAATATAAATGTTGATGATGTGATTCAACAATTTAAAATATTAACTCCCTCCGACAGAAGAATGGTGCTATAAAATTTAAATTCTTAATAATCATACAACTCAACAACTGTATTTTATAGTTATTAGAACATTTTGTTTTTATAATATTAACATATATTTGTACATAAACATGTAATACATATAATACATTACGTAATACAGATGATATTGATGAATACATGTTATAACTTATATTAATGAAGTAACCCTATTTATATCTTCTCCTAAAAAATATTTTGACATGATAGTGAAAAAAATTTGCCCCCCCTGCCAATAAGGTCTGCGCACGCTTATGAACGAGTTAACCAACTCTTCAACTGTACCAGTATAATTTGCATAGGATATATCAGGAGAATTGGGAGGAAAATAAAAACCAACAACTATAAAAAGTTCATTGTTAATACTAAAGCTAATAAACAGGTCTTCAATATTGTTACAGCTAATAGGAATAATTTTTGAGGGGAAATCAATGTGTATTGCAATAAGTACTTCACCAAATCTTGAACAAGAACTGGTTAAGCTATTTTTGTCACATCTATAAATAATATAATTATCAAAACCTAATTCAGGATCATAAATATCCGGATTAAGCCAAGTTTCAGTTAAGATTATAAATACAAAATTATTACTGGCTACATTACATTTAAGGGTTGATAATTTGGTTCGTAGACCACGGCAATTTTGGTAGTAACCAGTAAGAGTAGATTGAGTATTAACAGGAGGAATATTTGCAACACATTTATTATGTTTATGCTTATTAATAAATTCAAAACAGTAATCAATAGTGGAAGAAGCTTGGCGACACATGTAGCATAAGAGGTCGACGTTAAGACATGAGTGTTGGCAGTCAGTTGAAATAAATGGAAATTCGACTAGTCAGTTACTTTTCGTGACAACAGATGAGGTAGTATTAGTCTTGGAAACAGATCTATTAGTAACTGGAGCAATAGAAGGTATCCCATTCCTGTATTTGACCATAATATTGGATTCACCATTCTTTTTACGTTCATCAAGTTCAGTATAAACACGACGTATATGTTTTCTTTCCAATAGAGTACGATCACGTACAACAGCAATAGGAATAGAATGAGATCTAGCATTACGCTTATAAACAATGAACTCATTAATAAAAGTAGAAGCAAACTCTTTAGAAGGAAAAATGACTTTTAACGGCCTCACTTTAATGCTTCCTCCAACACCAAGCCTAAATAATTTAACCTCTGGGGGGAGAGATAACGTTAATAGTCGGGCAGTATCCGATAGCCTTTTTAAATCATCAGCTATTCTGGTATTTGCTAAAGAAGCCGTAGATTCAGGAAGTCCGTGTACAATAAGACTATATGAACATTAGCCCCGTTCAGTTAGCTCATGCAAGAGTTGAGGCATAGTATCACAGTCTATCTAATGTGGTTTAATTGATTGAATGATGTGATTCAAGATTAGTAGCACGATTTTTTAGAGAAGCTAGATCTTCACGAAGAAGTTTGTTTTCAAACCGCAATTCACTAATTACAGAAAATAACTGGTCAACGCTCGATTTTAACTTACCGAATTCTTTATTCTGGGACGAGAGAAGAGATTTACCATGTGATAAAGTCTCTTCTTGAGCATTTTTGATACTAAACATTACCTTGTTGAATTCATCGGTCGGTTGATTCTATGAAATCAGCTTAGGATTTTGTGAGTTTAAATTTGTTGAAGGCAGTCTTCTTTGATTTTATAGATTCATTACATTGAGAGTTCCACTATGGAACTGGAGTCTTTTTTCCTGAGAATATAGATTGTCCTATTGTTAGGTTCGCTATTTCAAGTATAACATTTGTGAAATGTTGTGTATCTTCATTTAAATTATTTATTTTTGGTTTTTCAAGTTCAGTTGAATTTATCTTTTGTTCTAAGAGGGATGTGAATAGATTCCAATCAGCAGTGTTTAGTTTCCATTTTGGTTTGCCTACTTGAATGTCTTCTGTATTTCTGTACGTTAATTTCGTGATTATGGGCAAGTGGTCGCTTCCATATGCACGAGAAAAGGTATCCCATGTAAGGTGAGGGGCAAAAGAAGGTATTGTGAATGTTACGTCAAGAGCTGATTGTGTACCGGATGCTGTTCCAAAATGAGTGGGTTTACCGTTGTTCAGAGTAATTATGTTTTCAGAATCTATGACCGATTCGATTATTTTCCCTCTTGTGTTTGTAGTAATGCAGCCCCATATTTGGTTATGACTGTTGAAGTCACCTAGGAGAATGAACGGCGGAAGGAGTTGTTGAATTATCAGGTATTGTCTTTACTTATATTTATTAAATTGATCATAACTAATATTTAAAGCCTTAAGCCCTTTAATTCGTATTAAGTGTGAATCACATAGGGAAAATATACTCGTACTCGCGTCTCATCACATTCACACTGCATCGCTGCTGATAAATCTCAGTACCGCAATGCAATCGGCCAAGTCGTCGAGTGTTGAACGCTGAACACTCGCTGCTCGCATGCGAATTAAGTTCATGACAATTCTACTTTTGTCGTTACTTTCTGGCTCTTATATACTCTCTAGAAAGAGATATCGAGTTGTGTTATCGACATGACCAGAAAAATCACTTTATGAGCTAACAACTAAAGCCCAGCGACTAGCATTAACTACTACATGTCATATTTTGTGGTGTCTAGTAATTAGTCAGTAGCAGGTCATCGCAACTGACCGAGCAATCAAGTTTTATACAAAAGGAAGTCATAATAATAATACATCAAGTGTAATCGGACTAGTCGCTATTCAGAATAAACACTCACGACATGGTTCGCTGACAAGCAGCGAGTAAATTCGCTAATGTAATTTAAGCTAACAAACATATTATTATGATAATAAAAGTAAATGTAAGATTTTAATTAAAAAAACTTCTGGTCAATAGTAGGATGTGATTGTAATTTAGTTTTTGTAATTTCTAAAATTATAAACGAATATCATAAATCCAGATATCAGTGAAGGGCGATGGTAATGAGTAATGACTAATGGCAAATTATGCTGTAATTAGATTTTGTTATAATCTACAAATCATAATTGTATACTAATACAGTACACCGGTGTAAACAGCATTATACATTTTTATATTATAAAATAATGAATTTCAATAAAAATTAATTATTTCACTGATAAACTTACAACGTATTAATGTAGGTATTACAAAATAAATAATATCTGGGTAATCATAATTCATATTTCATAGCCAATTTAAATATTTACTATAGCAATAACAATATTATTAACCAACTATTCAGTTGGGTTACCTTATAACTATTCCACTAGAAAATAATTTTCATACTTCCTTTAGCAATGTACATTTTTAAAACCCACATAAATAATGTACTACAAAACTACTGTATTTATTAACCATAATGTCCTAACACAAACTACCAATTTTATATAAAAAAAATATGTATTCAATATTGTATCAAGTTTAATGTTGTTTTTTAATCCATTTACAAAGGTTATAAATATTTATTTTTTCAAAATAATTCTATAAAAATAAAGTATACTATAAATTTTTATAAATCACACAATGGTAATAAATAAGAATTATAGATAAATTATGTATCAGTAGGCTGTAGCACCAAAGTTTTGAAAATGTGGTTGGACAGTTTCAAAACTTTGTGGCCTCTATATCTTAATTATTTAATATAAGGGTAGCTTACTGCCTAATACACATAGAGGTACTCATAATCATAATACACGTGCTCATAATAAAGTTAACAAACATGGACTTTGGTGTCTCTACAGGTAGGTACAATTAAAGCTAATCTTGTTAAAAATTAGTTAACAAATTGAATCATTACTTACCATAGTATGTCTTAAAATATTGAAATTACCGCCATGTGTATGAAATTTGAATCCCTCCCATTCCGGAACAATGAAAGAGTGAATTTTTGCCAACTGCTTATGAAGAGATCCAGCAGAATATGTCAACATTGCATCAGCAAATTTCTCTAATGTATAAGATGTATATGCAGGATTTACATTTTTTTAGTTCTAATCTTTTTCTTCATATTTATACTCTAAATAAACATAATATAAAAACACAGTAAACTGAAGAGGGCTAAACCTGAATTACATTTTTAAATGTACCTAATAAATTGTTTTTAAATTTAGTATTAAAAAAATAACATCATTGCTATTAAAAGCTATACAGATATAATTTGTACAATAAATAAATGAGAAGTGTATCTACATATCAAGTTATAGATAAACAGGATAAAACAACACTTATTTAAATCTCGTACAAGCAAACCTTGTTATTGTAATAAGTAATTTAGAAATAATAATTTATCAGAACCCATAAACATTTTGTAGATTATATTATAGTTGATACTTTACTAAGAGTTCTTTTCAATATTCTTCTCTTTTATTTTGTTTTTTTAATTATTATTTAAGTATTTTGTGGTTGCCATAGCAATTATAAAACACGGGAAAACAATAAATATTTATAAAGCTTTAACATATAGTACAATAGACTACCCAATAGAGGATAGTATTGTAATTTGCATATATTTTATATGCATCAATACAAAACATACAAATCTTAACAAAATTATTGAAATCCAATAAATTAGATCTGGAGTAATATTTAAACAATTTGAATTACTATTTACCTACCTGATAATAATTGTTTGTATTATTTTAAAGTTTACAATTTCAAGGCAATTTTACAGTTACACCTATAAAGCAGTGTCACAAATTGTATTTTGTATACCTAGGTTCCATATGAATTTATCAATAGAAAAATATTATGAACCTATAAACAAGGCAATGTTTTAAACATGCTCTCTCCAGTTTTGTGTTTAAATAATGAATAATATTTTTAAACTGTAATTTTTAGAATTTTTTAATGTAATTAAAGATATTTTCAAACTTTTAGATTTTTCACAACATATAGAGGATCTTGTGGCAATATCAACGTTGATTTTTCTAATGAGAACCTAGGTACATACAAATCGTAAATCAGATTATTTTTCTGAAAATATTGACATGTTGTAATTGAAATTAAGTTTTTGAGTTATTTTTCATTAAATAATTAGGATAATAGTCCATTAAAAAAAATTGTAAATGGATACAAGCTCAATAATTATAAAGTATGGAATTCCTATAGACTAAATTATCCTTAGTATTTGTGTAATATAACTCAGAAACTTTTCATTAAAATGTCTATAATAAGACGTTAACATTTTCAGAAAAATTGTATGATGACTGATTCAAAATTTACACTAAAAGATGTAGGTTCTCATTTGAAAAATCAAAATTGATATGGCCACAAAATAATCATAATAATCCTTATGAAAAATCTAAGTGTTTGAAAATATTAGAATTTTTAATAATTTAACCATACAAGTGAGGTGAGTATGTGTAAAAAATTACCTTGTACATAATTTTGATTTAAAAATAATGATCAATATTATTATTGAACGTAAACTGTCAAGACCATAGTAATTAAATCGGAAAGGAACCAAAACCAATAAAATACTTTCTATTTGGTACTTAAAGGGGTTATAAAAAAAAATAACAACCTACATCTCCCATTACTCTTGTGATTTTTTATTAAGTAAGAACAATTAAATTTGTATCCAGAAATATTATGATCAGAACTCTTATTTCACGCAATAATATAGGTAAATAAGTAATACACACCTTCCATAGTACTAAAATCATTTTCAATCTATCTAACAGACTCCACAAGTTCATTAATTTGCATTCCATTCAAAACAGCATCAGACATAGATTGCAACCTTTTAAGACTAACCAACGTCATAGTCCTGATGTCGTTTGTTTCCTTTTGGGTCATTTGCACGAGGTGAGTGATATGTCCAAAGTAAGATAAAATCTTGTGTTTTTTTTTTTTGTGAACCACACGAGTGGAGTATTTTCACTGCCCAAACGTTCTTCCACCTTATCAGCAACCTCCCATGACTTGCTGACGAAATCAAACACTTTGGTAGTCAACTCAAAGACATCATCAACTTCATAAAATGACACACCACTGCTAATCGGAATCAATAACACCGCACACACCAATAGGTAATTGAAATCCATGACAATATTTTCCAGACAGTGATGCAGTAAATTTAATACATTTGATCGCAATAGAGCACATGCGTGACTGAACACTCAACAGTCAATACATTCGAGGAATAAAGAAGAGTACTTAGTAATAATTATTATATTTCCCGAATCGGCAAAAATACGACTGATAAAAATGTTGATTTTATTATTTATATGTATTCTTTTTACGACGGTCAAACAAACGCCTTTGTCACGAATAATTTACGACGAAATGAATAACCATCGACAGTCCACAATCAACATAATATGAGCGTACAAGGTCGCAGGGAGAGGAAGCAAAAAAAAAATGAATAATAGGTACGGACTATTTTTTTTTTCAAAGAAGACACACACGTCGCTCCGCTCCACATATATATAAATAATGACACATCACACATGCGTCATGCACATGCCACATATTATTATCTTTAACGACACTCACACTACAACTGACGAGTGACGACTGCACAGTGCACAGTGCACAACAGTCAACAGCCGCAACGACAGAACGCCGCCAAAACAAACTACTATAGTCTATAACAGCAACTTACTTTGTAACTGCTGACTATTGACTATTGTAATTGTCTAATACTCTTATATTGTCTATATAGGCAGATGTAGCTACAAACTTGAAACTACTATAATATTAGCTGGTATAAGCCTACCACAATATGCGTAGATAAATTATTGATATTATATTTACTGTTTAATAATAATATTATCAGTCTTGCATGTTATCACTCGTCATAACTCTATTATTATTGTTAACATTATAATTTATAATAGGTAGTCTACCAAAAAGTCCGAAGTAAGAAACTAAGACCACAGACTTTTGACTTGAGATTTCCATGGGCGGATAGGCCCATCGAGAGATCGGAATTTTCCCGGTAGACCCCCATTAATATTATACTCAGAGGCCCAAATCCAAAAAAATAAAAAAGAAACAATAATAACTTGAAAGTAAATTTTATAATACTGGCCGGCGCCCGAGAGGCTGTACAGTATTACCTACTGTGTATTTGTAATATTTGTATACTCCATTAGGGCCCCTAGGGGCCTCAGTATAAACTCGTAGATACCCGTATAAATACATACCTATGTATTTTGTTGTATGTACTATTGTGCTAAAACTAATTAATGTATAAAATGTAAATATAAATAAATATAATCGATGTTCGAATAACGAAAATAAACAACCATAGTAATAATTAATTTTTCGAATAGTGAGAGCTAAGTATGACGTATCTACTATCTACGTTTATATACATATCTCTGTGACTCTGTATCGTAATAAATTCGATTTTTTTAAACAATGCGTATTAATATGAATGTCTGAAATATAATTTTCTCTTACATCAACAAATAAACAGTATAAACTATAAAGTAGCAAGTACAATAATATCATTTACCTGTTATTATTTCTCACTCTATGTCCTATTTTATTATTTAAATTTGATCAAGACGTGTTATTATTTTTATTCTACTTTTCCAATTGGCTATTGTAACAGTGGCTTTTTGCTAATTGTGTTTTAATTTATTAAATAATATATTTGATGATAATTATTAATTATGTCTAAACGAAATTTTAAAAGTGGGGCTTCAAAAAGAAAAAGAATGGATCCAGATTTGTTAAGCAAATGTGCCAACGATAAAACTCAAAAAAATAAAAATTGTTTATACACAATATCTAGGCGCTAGGTTTATGTGGCCCTAATAAATATATCCCGGTAAAAAAAAATACCTATCCATCAAAATCTCAGACTTCTATAGTAGGTATGTCTGAGGGTGAAAATGTCTGTGGTTAAAAAGTCCATGGTGAAAAGTCCGGCACATATTATTATTAGGTAAAAGGAAAAATATGATGTGGTGCACCATGCACCATGCACCATGCACAATCAGTGTTCCAATTACCGAATGGCTAGTACTAAATATTAATAAGCATTTAAATTATGTACATGAATTTACCAGATTTTACCTGATAAAATAATATAGTCTTGTAGGTATCAATATCGGCAATAACTATTTTTGTTGGATTTTGAACACTGCTTAACTTTTGAGAACATGAAATAATCAAATACTATTGCTTTTATCTTAATTATCTTGTACCTATATAATATCCATATAATATGTGTAATCTATAGCTACTAGGTAGTAGGTAACTGAATAATAAAATTGTTATTGTTGTCAATTCTCAATACTCTGTATAGTTTATTAGTTTATTGTTCAAAATATTGTTACCTACCTAGTTGATAAGTGCTCTATACATTACGCTACATATAGTTTGTTTAATGTTGAACATATCTGTTTATATTATTAATCTATCTTGTTTATTATCTTTACAAATCGAAATTTCTTTTGCCGCATGTACACATGTAATTGTGGAGCTATAAGTCTTAAACTGAAAGCAGTGAAAGCTAATACAAATAAATAAAAATAAAAATGTTAAACAGAAAATGGCAGAAAGGTAAAATTTGTTTTAATATTATAGATGCTTATAAAAATACAATTTTTGGAAAAATATTTTTATATAATGACAAAAAAGTATATGATTAAGTTTTTTTTATTATTTCTCGCTATATTAATTTTAGTTTAATAGTCAAGGCTAATATTATATCTTTATCTAATCGATAGATTA
The DNA here is from genome assembly GCF_001856785.1 of Myzus persicae. NCBI lineage: Eukaryota > Metazoa > Arthropoda > Insecta > Hemiptera > Aphididae > Myzus > Myzus persicae. The sequence continues at coordinate 14,445 of NW_019103915.1, forward strand.
GATAGTTACGAATTAAATATTCTTAAAAGTCCCATTCTTAGTTTTTATTTTAAATATTCTTATAAGTCATAAACGGTACACAGAATTTTTATTTTAGGCTTTGTAAACTAAATTTATAATACCCAATAGTATTTTCTAATGGTTTATATGGTATAATATTAACTAGAGGTTTTTTTTTATTTTTAAAAATTCTTATACAACTACGGAGGCTTCTGGTAAACGTGTCTCTACCGCCAACACCGTGTAGGCTGCTAGGCCTAAAAAAGCTAGGATGGAAATGGTGAAGACCCTTGGGCTTGTGGAAATTTCGTCATCGGGAAGTAGAACAATAGTGTGGTACTACGCCAAAAATTTAAATAGTACCGAAAATTATTCCGTGTTTCTCCGTTCACTCATGCCCGAGTTGAAAAATGTATTAAAAACACGAGTACAACAAGGTGCTATAAAATTTAATTTGAATCTCGAGGCCACCTACAGCCTACCAAGCGTGCTCAATTCACTGGAGAATAGGGCATTTAAAACATCGGCGGTCAAAATTTTTCCAGAGAGCAATATTACCGAGATATTGGAGAGAGCGTATATTAAGTTGTTAGTTGAGGAGGATTTATATCGTGGTAGAGGTAGCGGTTTCAGGCTGCATACTGTCGATGGGTTATTGCTGGCTGTATATAAATATACCCCGATAGGCGGCTCGATATGTATCGATCTACCTCAATCTATAAAAGAGAACAAGGAACAAGAAAAAACACATCAAGAGTGTACAGTGTGTAATCTATGTAAGTGCAATATAGTGGTGGTCGATAAAGTTAGAGATCATGACCATCCATCGGGCAAATTTAGGCAAACCCTGTGCTTTAGTGTAACTTGGCGTTAAAGCAGCCTACATTTGTCCCGGTATTTTTTCATAATCTGTCAAACTATGATTCCCACTATATAATTTCCCAACTTCGTTTCGACTCAAACTCTATTACCGTTATACCGAACAGTGAAGAAAATTCATATCTTTTTCAAAGTATGTGAGTAATAAATTTACAGTTCGGTTTATTGATATGTTTAGGTTTATGGCGACAAGCTTAGTGAAATTAACTGCTAACATGATTACACCAATATTTAAAAACTTCCGTGAGACAGCTAAACATTTTGCCACGGAAGAAATGCTACTTGTAACTCATAAGGGGGTACACCTTTACGAGTACATTGACAGTTGGGGCAAGTTGGAGAAGACGAGATTACCGAGGAAGAGGGACTTTTATAGTACGTTGGCCGAGTCAGAGATAAAGGAGTCTGAATACACGCATGCAAAGGAGGTAATATAGTTACATAGTTATTCGTGTATTTAATATTTATATATTAACATTTTTGTATGTTATAGGTCTGGGACCACTTCGATTGTAAGACTTTGGGCGACTATAGTGATTTGTACTTGAAAATTGATGTGTTGCTGCTGGCTGACGTATTCGAGAACTTTAGGGATTTGTGTATGATGACATATAATCTGGATGCAGCTCATTATCACACTGCCCCTGGCTTAAGTTTTGATGTCATGCTCAAATATGCAGGGGAAAAGTTGGATTACGACATGTTGCTGATGTTTGAGAAAGGTTAGTACATCATAATTATTTTGTATTGTATATATTATATCATGTATATTTTTCCTTTAAAGGTATTAGTGATGGATTGGTGCAGGCGAGCATGAGGCATGCGAAGGCGAATAATCAGAAAGCACCGGGGTACATAAGTCGAAGTCGAAATCGTGGCTTATTTATCAAGATTGTAAGTATTTTTTTTTTTAAAAACTTTTCTAAACTTTTTTAACTTTTTAAACTTTAAAGGTAACAACTTGTATGGCTGGGAAATGTCGCAGTACATTCCTTACGGTGGATTCAAGTGGGTTGAGCCAACTCTCGATGGACTTAATAATTTAACCGATACCTCGCCTATTGGAAGGATATACGAGGTTGATGTATCCTATCTGCATGAATTACATGACAAACACAACGACCTGCCTTTTCTACCACAAAACGGTATACCTAAAGGCTCCAAGCTACGGAAGCTCATGGCAACATTAGAGCCCGAGAAATATTATATTGTTCACTATGGGAGCCTTCAACAAGCGATTAAAAACGGGTTGATTGTTGACAAAGTAAATATTTTATTTTACACTAATTTTATAGATTTTATAATTTATTTTTTTTTTTATAGGTACATAGAGTAATAGAGTTTGACCAGTCAGATTGGCTTGCCAAATATATCAATTTGAACACAGAGTTGCGTAAAAAGGCTAAAAACGATTTTGAGAAAGACTTTTTCAAGTTGATGAATAACAGCGTATTTGGTCATTTATTTCTAATTTTTTTTAAATTTTTAAAAATTTTTTTATTTAATTATACAGGTAAAATGATGGAATCTAAAAGGAAGCAGATAAAAATGGTGTTGGTGTCATGTGAGAGGAGGCTGCAGAAACTCATTAATAGGACGACATTTAAACACTGTATAAAGTACACGGAGACATTAACAGGAGTAGCACTGGAGAACAAGGAAATCAAATTTGACAAGCCTACATATATTGGTAAATATACTATCAGTTTTTCTAATGTCTTGTTTGCTAACACATTTATTTTTTATAGGATTTTCGGTTTTGGATATAAGCAAAACGCTAATGTACCACAATGACGTCATGAAGAAACATTATGGTGATAATATTAAGTTAATGTACACTGATACGGGTAAATATATTAAAACTATTCTCATATGTTATACATATTAATTAATATCATTATTACAGATTTACAGATTCACTGGTATATCAGATTATGACAGATGATTTTTATTTTGATGTGAAGAATAACCCCATCTTGTTAAACCGCTTGGATACTGCAGACTTGCCAGTAGACCATCCATGTCATACGACTGTGAGGAAAAAAGTCCCCGGATTCTTCTCAGATGAGACAAAGGGGCATATAATGACCGAGTTTTGTGCACTACGTGCAAAATCATACGCGTACAACATTTATGCAGGAGAAGATGATGCGGTGAGAGATAAAGACGATAAGTTCAAAGTTGGTGGTGAAAAGATCAAGGCCAAGGGGGTAAGGCAGCATGTGGTTAAAAACCACATGTCGCTTGCTGATCATGTCAAGTGTCTGGAAGATGATCCAGACTTGATAAGATACAGTATGAATACATCTATGAGATCATACAAACATAATCTAGTGACACAGAATATGAATAAATTAACTTACAACAGCTACGATGACAAACGTGTGGACAAAATACATATACTAGCCCATGGACACTACAGAATAGAGTAAGTTAATACAATTTTATATTTTTGAATTATTTTACTTATAATATTTTTATTTTATAGGGAAGATGACAATATAGACTTGATGGAGATTGATTTTGAGGTAGATAATGGAGAACAAGAATGGTCAGATTTGGAAAAAGAGGTTATGAGAGGCCTCGTTCATCACATGGTTAATAATAAATAAAATTTAAAAATTGTTAATACTTTGTATATATTTTTGTTATATATTGTGAATAACTTGTAAATATTAAATATTTAGGATAGATTATTATATAATTTGTAGTTTTTTTTTCACCTTTATATTGTATAATTTGTAAATATTAAGGATTGTATTTGTTAGATATGTAAGATTAATTACTATGTTTTCTTATTATTATTTTTTCTTATATAAATGTTATAATTAATCATGTTTTTCTGTTTCAGATAGATGGACCCCTACTTATATTTAATTAAAACCTTGTAAATGTTAACGTATATAAATGTATGTATATAGTTATCATAGAAATAAAAAAACAAATGTTAAAATATAATAGGTATTATGTTTATTAACTAAAATTGTATACAATAAAAATTTTTAGGAATTATTTATAAACCATTTTCTTATAGCAAATACTTTATAGAATGTACATTGTTTAGGATTAAGTTCCATATGAAAAATACAGCAGGGTAGAATATCTTCATCACATAGTTGGTCCAAGCGTGGGCATCCGAGGTCTTCGATGTTGATTAGTGCAACATGAGGTATAAATTCTATAATAAGTTGCTTCTTCTGTTCACCTTTGACATAAATGCAAGTGAACTTTAATGAGTTCAATATTCTGCTTAGTTCTTCATACTCTACATCGTCATATTCTATAGATAGTTGATGATAGTTACGTTCCAACCATTTATTTGTTCTTCGACTCTTATTGTTCTGAATTGATTTTGAATTTTTAAAAATCCAGTGTTGAGTTGCCCATGTTTCAGTGTCGACTATAGACATTTCTTTAGTAAAATATGTATTATTTGCTCCAAGAACGCATTGAATGTCTACGATTGCTGACGATGAAGACGGCATTGTTACTAGACTAGTGAACACGAAGGTGAATAAAATACAACTGAAATTATTTTCTGTTAACACTTGTTAGGGGAAGGTATTGTTGTCTTTGTCTTGATTTCCCCTATCCGTTGATGTACTTTTGATGTTAATTTGGTGTACGGAAGTACTTGTAATTCCTTTCTAAGTCCAAAATGTGGTGTTTTACTCTCGTTCTGTCTTGTGATTGGTTGTACTCGTCCTACGCTGCGATTGGCAGTCGTAAATAATAATTATAATAACTAAATATAACTAAATATTATTGGCTCTGTAAAGAGCCTTTTTCGTAATGATGATATTTATGTTCTGTTATACCCCCCCCAAAAAAATGTATTATTTATTATTTCATAATCCTTACTATGTATATAGTGGTGAGGGATACTGATATCTGATCCAAACGTTGAACAAAATAATAATGCTTTTGAAATGAAACAAATATATTTGTATGCTAACATTTACAATTTTACGTGATGATAGGTAAGTTGTTGACAAATAGATAACAATTTTAATTAGGTATCTTATTCTTAACCATAATAACTAGGTAGGAAATAATAGGTATCATACAAGTATAACTTACGTCAAACCCAGTTTTTGACCAAATAAATTTTCTAATTTGGTTGTAATTCAAAAAACATTACTTCTAACTGCAAATAATTGAAATTTTTACCAAATGTTTATAAAAGCATTTTCTTTAAATTATATCATTTTTAAGAGTGAATTTTTTTGAGTTATTTTAGACATTTTAAATTTTCTATTTATATTGTTTTTTTTCTATAAATATCAAAAAGAAATATATAGCCCAGAAAATAAGCTTAACATTTAATACAATGTTTCTCATAAGTTGGTATTACTTGAATTAAAATACAAAGTTGAACAAAACACAATTTTTTAATGTGTTTGAAGTTCAAAATTCAACAAAATCACAAAAATTATTTTGTAGATATAAACATTAAACATGTTCAATTTCTTTAACTGAGGTCCTAAGGCTAGAACATTTAATACCAGGTTTCTCATAAGAAATGTATACCGAAACACAAAAATTAATAAATGTCCCCACTCACACATATTTGTTTAAAAAGAAAAACATACTTAGTTTCTAATGATTCGAAATTTCGAGTTGGACCACGGTACATATACCACAATCTGTATGATAATGATGTAGATGTATAAAAAGAGTCATTGTTGAATTCCTAAAAATTTTAAATTTAAACATGATTACAATTAATTTGTACTTAACTGAAAAGTGAATTGAAATATTTAATTTGTATTGTAATTAGTTTACTATAGTAAGTTAACCATTTACTATTAAATAAATTGCTATTCTTAATTCTTAATATGTATATATTGTACCACTAAGAGTAGATGACTAACTCCGAGAAATTTCAAATTAATATTAAGTAGAAATACATAGGTATTAAAGATATATATATTATAGTGAAACTATCATTAATGGTAATACTATTTAGAGTATTCAAGTAAAATAAAATTAGTTGTAAGAAAAAAGGTAAATAATATGTCTTATAATGTTGCACTGTCCACCAATTTATGATAGTAAACTCTAGGAATGAATTTTTTTCATTTGGTGGCTTATATTTTTTATAATACTTTATTATTTACAATTAAAAATTACCAAGTGTAATAAATATAAATATGTCTGTATGATGAACATCTTATATAAGAATACTTATAAGAAGTACAGTGGATTCTCGATTATCCGCCGTCGTCCGCGGAATCATCTACATACCTTATGTATACAAAAAAATATACATACATATAAATGTATGTACATTATAAATCATTATGGGTTTAATGAAGTGATAATTTGTGATTGCCCAATACTCGAAAACGACATAAAATATAATAAGCTTGTTTAATATTAATACATATGTACCTATGTACATTGTACATATTATGTTATGTTCCTTTAATACTAGATTCTCGAATGTTTTAAGGATTATCAGTGGATTTAATCAGCCACCCTATTCCGCAGATAAATGAGAGTACACTGTATTCGAATATGTAACAAGACTGATAATAAGTTTAAATATTTTTCTTTATATTTTATTCCACAATACTAAATACTTTTTTATTTTTACCATTAGTATTTTAACAAACAATATTTTTGTTTCATATATTACATTTTTAAAAATTGGCCTTAAAATAATATTTTCTAATGTTTCTAAGAATTTTTATGATTTCATTAAATACACAGATGACACACTACCTAAAATTCATATCTTTCTTGGTTTTACCTGACAATGTAATAGGTATGTAACATCTGAAATTATTGAAACAGTTAAAGAATGAATTTATTAATAATAACTGTAAGTATACATTTGTGATAATTGCACAAACATTATGACATACTACAAAAAAAGTACTTGCTAAGTATTTTGAATATTTTTTTAAAGTATTTATATTTAAAATCAAATACTTTTGAAAGACAGTATTCAAATACAAATGACACCAAGTATTTAAATATGCATTCTGAATAAATTTGAAAAGTGTTCTTAAAAAGACTACTGATAATGAGTATAACATAAAATAGCGTATACTATAAGAATATGTACATAGTATTTTATTGATGAATAAATTGATATAACTCTCCATTTGTTTCATTTAACATTTACCAATTGTAAATTTAATATGGGCTGTATGTATTTAAGCATGGTATGTAAAGTAATAATATAAAAGAATTTTATTTCTAAAAATGAAATAATCTACAAAAAATTACGATCAAATAGTAAGTATGCCACATTCTGACATACTATCCTCAAAAACAGTTTTACACACCTAACAAATATTTTCAAACTACACTCTAAATAATATTAAAATTGATGGTGAAATACTTTTTTAGAATTAATTTTAATTAAACGACAAAATAATGTTCATATTTATTTAAATTTAATTAACATAAGAATTAGCTAAAATAAGTTTGTTTAATTCACTATAATTACATAACACTTATTAAAAACAATTGTTTTTTTATTATTCATTTTTATTATACACTAAAAGAATGTTATTAAACTATCTATTTACTTACACTTAATAGAAATAACAAATTATTAAAGTTGGAATTATACGTATTTTTTCAATCAATAAATTAATATAAGTAGCTTTTCTCCAATAATTACGATTAAATAAATCCCAATAAGTACAATACTTAAAATAGGGTCCTATAATATAAAATATTTTAAAACAGTTAGATAAATTTAATTCTTAAAATCAGTTTTTAAATACCTGTTTAATATTTACCTGTTAAAATGCCTATATAACAAAATGCATAATAAAATACTTCTAGAACACTAGGTTGACAAATCATTTTAAAATTATTTTCAGCCTCAAATTTTGCATCTTTTTGTTTCAATTTAATTAGATAACTATCGTGGACTTCAAACGAAAGACCAACAAGCTATTAAAATATAATTAATCACAAGTTTTGAAATAAATGTACATGAAAAAAAAAAATAAAGCATTCAAGTGGAAATTGAGAGACAATGGTAAAATAATCATATTAAATTAAACTTAAATCAAAAAATAACTTATTGTGCTGCGACGTGATGGCAACGACGGACAGGCAAAAGCTGATCCGTTGTCCGTCGCTGGCCGGGCCGGCGGCCGTGCCGCAGGCGGCGGCCAGACCGGTTGTCGGTCGCGATCTCGCGGACGTCGATAGAGACGCCGCGGTCGTTGCAATAACGACCGCGACAATGTCAAATTATAAGTTAAGCTGTTACGCTAAGTATTAAGTATACGTAAAGCTAGTTTTTTGCTTATAATGGGTTTTAAAAAATACCTTTAATATACTTCCTCTTTCTCTAGATACAAGTTGAAAATGCATTTAATATTTGAAAGGTCGTGTCAGACAATTTTTGAAGCTGAATCAATAAAAAATGCTTCTGTAACGTTGGCATATTTATTTAACGTAAGTATACAGAAAATGTCAGTACATCCTACCATCCTACGGACTACCTTTCTATATTGATATAAAAATAAATTAGTTTGTGTTTCATATAATTTTCTTTAGCAAGTGTAAGTATTGTTTCTAGAACTACTGTATTTTTAAATTTTTAAATTTTGTATCTACACTGCTATTATTTGTTAGCTAGTATCTACCTAAAATCAACCAGTTTTTATTTGACTCACAGGTGTAAAAAGTTTTACTGTCCTTACCTAAGTGGTAAGTTTCATTTATGTACAATGTGTCTACATTGCATTTTTTAGTAACCATTTGTGATTTCCTTCAAAACTTTAATAAAACATTTAAACATTTAATTTTAATGGTTATAAGGACCAAACTACATAGCTTATAAAAAGTCTTATATTTGTTAACTTTTTGTTAAACGATTCCATTATAATTTGTTATATTAATGTTCCATGATTCACGAAGGAGGCAAATATTATGTACCTACAACCTACATACGCATAAACGGATAAATGCATAACTGCGTGTAGGTGACAAGATGTCTATAATAAACTTTAAAACTTCCCAAGTACTCAGCAGTATATTATAATATAGGTACTCGTCCAATATGCTATCTTCTGTAATTTAGTAGGTTAGGTAGGTTAGTAGGTATACCTTTATATCATACCTGTTTAGAGCGTGTTTATAAGTCGTGTTGTATTACATATTATGTATTATGAGTTTGTCAACTATGTGTCATTTATATCAACACATAGGTAATTCAAAATGAAGAGATGTGAGAATATTTTTTAAACATAGGTACTCGGTTATTATCAATCGACCAAACATGTACAAAAATTAAAAACCCAACAATTTGTGGTGTTTAAAAAAGTTCTAAAAAATAGTCGAAAACGTGATTCGAAAGGTAATATTTTGAAAACAATTTATTATCAATGTACGAAAAAAGGGAGCCAAACATTTTACTTCATACGCAAAAACGTACATCGATAAAAATGGGAAGTGTAACAATTAATAGTGAAAAAAAAAATTAAAAAAACCAGTGTGTGTGTTACCAGTACGCGCGCGGGAAGTTATACTTCTTTTGAACGGTACACGTGAGTGAGTGAAAAAGAAAGAAATGCATGGATAGACTGGAGTTATGAGGATAATAAAGAAAGAAAAGAAACAATGTAAATTATATTTTTTATATTTATTTTTTATTTTTATTGTTATATTATAATGATTGATTATCATGTTGCTCAATAAAAAACAAAAAACACTATGTAAATCATAACTCCTTAACCAAAAGTCGGATAACGTTGATGTCGGTACCAATCGATACAGCGGAAAGCCCTCTATAAGGCTCGACTACAAAAACGGTTCGACGTGCCTAAAAAAGTGTCCATGCAGAAACACCTTGAAAAACTCAAAATTTAAACTTTCAGGGCCCCGGAAGACGGGGAAAAACGTCTTATACAGTCTCGACACAAGACGCCGAATTTCATCACCGACCTTCGAACTATAAGAAAACTTGAGTTTCAGAAACGTAGGACGACACCTCGAGTTTTTCCGAAATAATTTTGAGGGGGGGGGGGTCAAAATTACACCGACTATGGTGGGGGGGGGGCAATTTAGAGGGTCTAAAGACAACACTTTTGGTGGTAAAACGGGGTACCCAAGTTGAAACCGGACCGAGATAATACTGAAATAAAAAAAAAGGGGAGGTAACTTTCGGTATACTATACAAGTGGCCAACCAAAACCCATAGCCGTTTACAAAATACTGCTACGACAATCCGCGGCTGCGCACACGGACATGTACGCGTTTGTACGATCGACGTTCGTGCGGCCGCCCGTTCGCTTTTTTTTTCCTCACTTCCCTGCGTAAATAAGTTCAACTTCAAAAAAATATAAATAATAATAAATAAAATAAAATATAATATATATATATATATTATAATATAAATAAAATGGTTTAAATTTCTGTGATATAGTAGAACTTGTTTGGTATTGGGTATTTCAAATAAAGGTAACACAAGCCGCGCGAGGTGTTTACGAAAAGATGAAAATCAACTAAGTCGATGGTAGATAAAATATTTACGGTAGATATCATACACTAAACCATCAAACGTGTGGTAGATGGCATATTGGACGAGCACCATAATATAAAATAAATACCTAGATATTTTTATAAATTTACAAAATATGTTGCATATTATGTGGCTATATTTATAGTATATCGTCTATATTTCTAAAATAGTAAGTATATTACACTAAACGTATAATGACCGAAAGTTAAGACGTTTACGCGTTTACCAATATATAATAAGTATTGTAAATATAACAGTATGACTTACTAAACACTTCGACTAAACTATGTTAAACACAAAAGCAGCAATCAAAAACTACAGTCTATCACTGAAAATCATATAGGTATAAGTCATTAGTCATCTTTCTAATGGAAATCGGGTTCTCTGGGTTTATTTCAACGCAAAATCATGGGAAAATTAATTTTAAATGGTTACTTAACAAAAAAATGAATGACTGTCTACCTACTTTTTGATGCATCATGCGTTTTTGCATTTTTTACTTAAAATACATCATACATTAATTATTAATTGTTAAGTAGTGGTAGTCATTATACCAATATTACAACATTTGTAATATCAATAATTAATAGATAGTATTATCAATACCTATATAATATTAACACATTTACACATATAATATACCTATACCTATAATATTATGTATGATTTACAAATTACAATAAATATGTATTTAATATTTCATAGGTCACAGAAAATCAACATTTCGGTATTGATCATATAACTACTTATTTGAGTAATGTACGAACATCTGGACAAACAGATAGAATACCTGTTTTTCCATTAAGCCATTTGGTTCATAACCAAGCAGGAGAGTATTTTTTTACGTACTTTGGTAAAATCGATAAACGTGGATGGTGGATGCAAGAGTGGCGTTACTCAGTGGATAGTGTTTACTAAAACGTGCGATGTTATTAGTGAACAGGTACGTCATATCACTTATATGACTATATACCAGATACCTACCAGATTTATATAAATAATATACTATACACATATATACCCCAGTTCAATGTACATTTTAAACGCATTTTAGAGATAAATAGATAATACATATTATTAGTAAATTTGTAATATAAGTAGATCATATCAACAGGGCCTTTCTTCGATAGTAATCATAGACTTTTTTGAGTAAAAGGTCTATGATAGTAATAAATTCCTAATTTTACAGTTTTAGTAAGTAGGTAGGTAGGTATTGGAGTAAAGCTGATTGTTTCTATAACGTAAATTCTTTCATTTTCTGTCTGTATAAAAATAACGAGATGACTTTTCAAATAGTGCAACAATCAGATTTCATATACTATATCACCCAATTACAGTGGCTCACACTAATTGTGAGGGGTGTCAACACTTTTTATGACCACCCATAATTTATAAAATTTCCAAAAAAAAATGTTTTACTCATTTTGTTATATTAATAACATCTCATTAGTTATTAGTTATTAGTTAATTTCATAATTTCATAATTTCATAATCTTCTAGTCATTCTCATCCATAACCCATTTTGATAGGAGTGAGCAAGTGACTGACAGTCATATACCCTTAATTTATTAGAGTGCGCCACGGACATTCGCCGTGCCAACACCTATAATCTACAAATAATACCATGGCCCTATATACCAGTTAAAAACGTGTAAATAGTTATAAATAAAAAAAATATTATTATTATTACCATTATGTACCTATTTTGTACTTCCCATATCCGGCGTTTAAACATAATATGTTAATTTAATCATAAATATTATTTATGATTAATAAAAAAAAAAGTCACACAGATGGATCAGTTCCGTAAGTTCCGTAGTTCCGAACAACAGCGGGCACTCGATCAATCGGAATTACCGGAAGGCCAACCCGGTGCCAGCCGGCAACGATACTCGTCCCTATCTGGTGGTGTTAGACGTCCGTGGCAGCAATTCGACGGACGGCGACGGAGGTGGTAGTGGCAGCGCGAGCCCGAACACGTTCCAGCGAACTACTGCAGACTTCGAGACGCCGATCGTTGGCTGTAATCGCATCGGCAAAAGACGGCCATTCGAGCTGGACCCTGTGCATCAAGCCCACCAAAACGCAACTGTTGAGAAGAATGTTGAACCTGAACAAACTGTCAGTCCACAAGCACTGGCCTCCAATTGCCATAATTAACGGCAAGCAGTCCGAACACGCGCAGAGGGCCGATGCTAAAACTGAGAACCATTTGCGGCCGACGTTATCGTTCAACGTGACCAGACCGTCGTGGAAGTAGATTGCACACAATAATTAATACTATGTACACCGTGCATGTATTATGTACGAAGTCTTACGACCAACTATTGTTGTTATGTATATACCTGTTATGTAATATACATTAACAGATATAATAACGTGTATTTTTCAACAGTTGTGTACGACTTTGGTTGGCCCTTCTTACCTACCCTACCTACGTTAGCCGTTTCTTATGTTTAAAGTTGTGTATCGGTTAGCTGCTACCTATGATACATAGGAGGTATCTACTTATAGATAAAATCAACCATTCTTACAATCTTACTGTAAGTTGTAAGTATACAATATGTATTAGCATTTTAACATCAAAAGAATATTAGTATTATAATTTGTTTAAACAACTTGCATGTGTAGGTACTTATACAGTTACCTATATATTGTATACCATAATATTGCCTATGGGTGTTATTTGGCGGGAGGGGACTTGGGGTAACCTATTCTTATAGTACCTATATAAGGTCTGTCATAATTTATATATGCGTAGATGTAATTCTACATGTTATATTTTAACCATTATTATTATTATTATTATAAGATTAATTTAATATTGAGCATTAACCGGAATGCTAAGTAGGTAAATTATTGCCAATTTTCTATCTGTGTGTAAAGTCAATAGGCAGGCTATATACAATAAATTCTTACAGGTGTTGCATTTTTATTACGATTCTTAATATTTTATTTTAGAAAATATTAATCAGTGTTATCCATGATTTATTTAAGATCTAGATTCTGTGTCATAGTATCTGTTTTCAATAATGTAAGTATGTATGCAAATGTAAAACCACAGAATATATTTATGAAATTACTTAATATAAGTTTGCCACACAATTGGATAAAATAAATTTTCTAAGTCTTAACTATTTTTCAATATTTTCAAAGTATTTGGCTATAGCGGCCACTTTTATTTTGATACAAAATGTCACAATTGATTGTTTTATAGACATTTTGCAATTATTTTAAATTTAAGAAATTGAGACTTTTGTCTGAATACATGTTTACATGTTTTTACAACATAATTTATAAACATAATTTCAACTTGAAACATTGATATATGTTTATTCACATATCAGAACAGCTCCATTTGTATGCTTCATCTTCCACAGCTTTCTGAGAATTTAGTTGTAATAGCCATTTCTGTTCATAACCATTTGATCTATCAACACCATCCCAAGCAATTCCTGGACGTATGCCAAACCTATTTGGCGGACAAAACCCTCGAAACTCTCTTTTTTCTAAAAAAAAAAAAAATGATTGAGATTTTTTATAATAAATAAATTAATATTAACTGTCGACTGAGAGTTATATTATTTGATTTATCCTTAAATATTCTCTAATCAGTTATTAGCAAATAAACACTGGTTCACAGAAAATTACATTGTATAGACTAGTACAATTTAATTAAGTAAATAAGAAATAATCAAAAAAAGAGAATTAACCAAATTTTTTTATGAACAGTTTTAATAGAATATTTAAGGATATTGACTTCACAGTCCCATTTATGAAAAGACTAAGAATTAAGAATTTACCATGTCTCACACCATCAGGAGAATCTTCACCTGATCCTTTATTTTTTGTTATATATTCGAGCATTGGATCCCCGTCTCTGATTTTAGACTTCAACAAATTCTCCAGGTCTTGATCATCTGCGTATCTTGCTAATGGTTTTTGCATTTCATGTAAATCAGACTGGTGTTGTTCCTGAGCATCCTTTACTTGTTTTACACTAAAATTATGAAGTATTTATAAAATATGTCTTATTCAGTCAGCATAAGTCAGTTAATCACTAAGAAATTTAACTAAATTAATAATTAATTTTAAATAGATTATAGTTGAAATATTAATATTGTTCGGCAATTACATATAGCCGTTAGCCTGTATAGTGTATACATATTCATAACTGAGTGGGGGAAATAATAACAATAGTAATAAACAGATGATAACGATAATATTAATATGTTATGAAATACATTAATAGGTTAGATATTGTCTTAATGGTGATAATAATTATGGGGAATTCATTGTCATTTTACTTAAAAGAAAGGAGAAAAAACAATTTGAGGGTTCAATAAAGTTTTTTTTAATCGGCAAACTGGATATTGGATTGGAAATATTGTTTGTTGGTTGCCTACTGTTATGTACCAGTCATAGACCTGGATTTGTTTGCTAATTTAAATATTTATTTTAATACTTAGTTAATGGTTTCATCAATAATTATTAACAATGTGTAAATAAAATTAGTTACCCTTTTCCCCATATAGCATATTTTGCTTTATGCTCTTTTAATATTTCTTCTTTTTGTTTTTCTTCTTCTCTTTCTCTTTTGAGATCTCGTTTTTTACCAGTTTTTCGGTCACGTCTAATAGGGATACCATTTTCTATTGACTCTTCGTTTTTCTAAAAATTTGGAATAATATTATACTCTTTACAGCTGTTTATTTTGAGATTTAACTTATAACTTTAATACCTCTTTTATTAGATCATTTAACGTGGATTTATTAATTTGTCGCACATAATTGTTGACTTGATCAACGTCAATTTTCGCAGAATCTTCTTCAATGTCACTATCGCCACCTACTCGTTTCCACCGATTTTTATTTTTGTACATGTCCAATGTTTTAATATCTTTGGGTCTCTCATCAATAACACCCACTATTTGAGGGGCAAATTCATCAACTGGATCGAATCCAATGTCATTTTCATTTTCATTTTCAACACAATCAATATTGTCATCAATAATTTGTACTCTACAACAGAAATGTCAAAAAATTAAGTATTTTTGTTCGTAACATTAGATTATAGTGGTATAGTTCTTAATACAATTGAGTGTAGAGATAAATTTCATTATGGTATTATATTTTAGTTTCAAATTTATATTAGATAAACTGAAAGAAAATATTTAAAAATAATAAATAATGAAATTTCTGCTATAAAAGATGCATATTTTGTTGCTTTTTTTAAAAAGTTGCCTGCTATGTGACTGCCAGCGGTTATCCATAATTATCAAATTGTATACTTTTGTAACTGGCACATCTGACAATCATAGCTGCCAAGCCACCAGATCGCTGACGGTTAGATTAATATGGTTTTATATTATTAACTATACTCCAACAATACACTAAAAAACTGGCGAAGCGGAAATCAATACAATTTTTATAAATGTAATAAACATATTTTTAAATGTTTACTTAAATTCAATTGTATATTATACAAAATTCGAAATTAAATTATATAACGATTGACCACTGAAGGTCACACGGCAGTCAACGTGTTAAAGTATAAATGCATATTTAATAATTTGTAGTGCTTATTTTATAAGAATAATATATATGTTTAAATACATCCATATTTAAGCTTTTTTAAGTTTATATAAACATACAATCTTTAATTATAAACAAATTGAAATTAAGTTACTAGAATGTAATGAAAAATTGAACGCAAATAAAACCTAAAATGTATATATTCACTAAATCACACTTAGAAATAGGACTCATGCCCTTGGCCGTATTTAAAAAAATACCTTTTTTGAATTTTAGTCTTATCTTTTTTCTTCTTTCCGCCCGAAAGATATCTTTTTAGATAATCCTTTTGGGATATAACTTTTTTTTTAGTCTCTGAAAATATAAAATATATGTTTTTAATAAATAAAATGTAATTTAAAACACTAATTAAGTTATGCTAATTGTTTACATTGACATTTATGATGCTACCTTGGTGGTAACCTTTGAGTATTCATACACCAAGTGCCAAGTGGTACATTTTATTCACTCTTAATATTTAATCTAAATTTTAATATACATTTTGAACCACTTGACTCGATTATGAACATATCTGGTGGGCAATAAATATATTATTATTTATTATCATCAGTTTTAAATGAATTATCACTAAAAATTTTAAATTTAAAGTATACAATACAAAACCTATACGAAATACACTTGCAATTTAAATATTAAAAACAACAAGCAAAATTAAACCAACAATAAATAACTAGATGTACAATATGAAGAAAATTGATTTTTATATCTAAAAACAATATCTTCATAGTTTATTATCTTTTCATTATTAAGTGGATAATTTTTTGGAAAATGTTAAATGTAAAATGTACAGTATTCAAAAATCGAATAAGTATAATTTATTAGTTATTGAAATCTTTGAACTAAGGATAATAGTCCTAAAAAACAGTTTTACAAAAATATAAAATTGACGTAATATAGGAACTAGTTTTTATTATACTTGGGCCATTTTTACAAATTATTTATGTTAACAGATTAATATTAATGACTAAAATGTTCAATCCCCATAGCTCAAATATCTTGCCCATAACAATAACCATGGTCCTTTTATCCTTAGAACATTAAGTTAAATAACTCAAAATCTAGTGGTACACATTTTGATTCTAATACTTAACATTTTTCAGAAAAATTATTTACTGAATAATTTACAGTCAAAAAGGGAGGTCCTCGTGAAAAACAGAAGTTTGTATATTCACAGCACATTCTTTAAGTAGTACAAATAATATAGATTGCATGTAAAATTAAAAATTCTAAAAATTTAAAAAAAACTCTTTATTGAAGAACAAAAAGAGGATGAGCATGCTTGGTGGATTACCCTCGCTCGATATATATATAAAAAGTTAATTTGTGTTAATCAGTTAATTTGTGAGGTATTTCTGTTACACCTGTATAATTTTTAGTATTGCATAAGTGCGGGTCTTCAAGATTTTTAATGATAAGTGTAAAGCTTTACGTATGTCATGTATAAACAATAAGTTGTAACTGATATTTTCTAGATTTTTTATTAGTACTTGATTTTCTTTTAGTTATTTATGTGAGAAACTATGTCTATTTTCTTTTAAAGTGCACCACATTCTAAATATTGTCAAATAACAAAATTTAAAATAGTATGTACATAATATATTTTTAAAAAAAACAAAATCATTATTTTAATGTATGATAACCGTATTTTCTAACATAGTAGAATATGAAGTTCACCCATTATAAATAAAAAAACATTTGACAATGACTGTTTGAGTAAACATATTTGAGACTATCGCAACTCAAATAAAACAATTAATGTACTTATTAACGTAATAACTGTACATGCAATATAAAATATTGCACACAAAGTTAAAGAATTAATTTAAATTTATAAAAAAAAGTCTGCTTGATATTTACTAGCCTTTACAATTTAGAGGATGTTAGTTCACTATCTGTTTACTTTGACCTTTTTATAATATTTCAATTTTTATGGAAGTTATGAGTATGTAAAATGTTATTATTTAAAAATGCTCATATCATGTTATAATACTTAAATATTGTAAAAAAGTCATTATAAGAACACAGTTAATGTTCTTAATTTTAAATTTCATAATAGATAAATTTCACAATACTAAAGCGAACAATATAAGGTTGGTTCTGTTGAACGGTGATTTGCTATATTGTGCATTGGTCAATGAGAGAAAACAAATAGTGAGCTGACATACTCTAGAATGCAAAAAACACAATATTTTAGAATTTTTAATAACCAAGTAAACAAAAGTTTTTAAATTAAAAAATAATGTTTTACTCACCTTTTTCTGACATGTTTTCTACTGTACCGTCAAAAGGAGCGAATAGGAACTGAAGGTGCGATAGGAACAAACTTGGAAAAAGATTTGTTTTATTATTCTCTTATCACGAATATTTAACCGATAGCATTAGTACTAATGTCGTTTGGTACTAAATGTATTTTAGACCAATTTCGATATATTTGCAAACCGGATGGTAGCTGTTTACCTCCAATGATAACACGTTATCAGTTATCATTTTTGGTAGAAATCAAATTAATAAATTAATAATATTTGTTTTTAATTATTTTAGTACTTTATGAGTTTATAAATTAATAATAATAATACTTATCAATTAAAAATTGTTCATATTTTCACCATACTACCTACCCAGTTCAAAATTTTTTTTAAATTTATATTTTTATAATTTTAACATCATATTATATGAAGTATTTTGATACTTAGTGCATAAGGATCTACTAATAACTTTCATTATATTAGAAACTAAACTTACTTTTAAGCGATGATTCGTTATATTAAGGTCTGTTTTAAAAACATTTTGCTTCCCAAAACTGAAACATGTTAGTCTGGCAGAAACACTATATTTATCTCTTATTATAAAATTAGTTAAAATTAAGTATTACTTTGTAATAATGATATTAATCATCAATTTTTTACCGGTTTTCATCATCAAAATTACAACCTTATAGGTACCTATCATTTTATTATATATTATTATTTCGAACTACAGAGTTACAGAATTCATTTTATTCATTTGTTGTAGCATATAATTGTAAATTATAAAACATCTTATATATTTAATATATTTTTATAGTAAAAATATCAATTGTAGTATAACAGCATGTATGTGTACAGAAAATAAATTAAGTACATAAATAATAGGTTATAACAAACAAATTAATATTCCCCCGAGAGTTTGTTACAATCGATTTTCATTGTATTAGTAATCTGTAATATGTTTTAACTTTTATTTAAGTACAAAAAAACTTTATAATATGTGCATGAAATAATTCCTTAAATTTCTAATTAAACTATGTATTCAAATGAAATGAAAACAAAATATATACTTCATGAGTGTTAAAAATGTAATGATAATTTAGTTTTTTATTAATAATATTCATTAATCAAATAATTATTGTGTGTATACCTATCTATCAATAATTATAATGTGTATCTTAAAACCGGGTGAATAAAAACACTTAAAAAGCTTAAAAAGCTTATTTAGTTGGAATGGATATAACAAAACTGCATATTATAACTTCGAATTTGGGTCTTGAAACAGAATAGGTATACAATTCATAAATATTAAAATGTATTTTATATTTATTTATAATTATGCTTCATACATATAAATTGAATATGATTTGTTATTTATCATGTTCAATTGTGAATAGAAACAGTTTTTGAAGTAGTAAAAAATACAAAAATGTTATTTCAATTCAAATTTCATATATTTTTTTTAAAACATGATTTAACACAACAAAATCAATTCTTTCTTTTTTAAAATATTCAATTAATAAGTCAAACAGTAGTTTAGTTGCCTTATATGAATTTAAAGCAACTAGTTTATTAGTTGATACAGTAAATACATAGTATAATTCATAACGATAGAAATAAAATAATAAATAAATTTTGTCTTTAAATGATAACAATTAACAGCCTTTATACTGCATGCAATAAAAACAATTTTTAACATTTTTCATAACAATTTAATCATAATGACTTGAAATTTAATTTAAATGTATACAAGCTCCTCTTTTAAGGATTATTTAATTTTCCAATTACCTATTTGGTCAAAATAAAAATTATATTCACCTCTGACCATTGGAAAACCATAAATTGATCCAAGTGGTCTTCAGAGTAAATGTGTCTCAAAAAAATTCCATCAAAGTTCTAGTGTTCTACGTTACCATTTTTTTTTTGCTCGATTCACAAAACTTTATTTGCCACTTGGCTAGGTCACATTCATTTGGTATTATAAGACCCCAGCTCCAAGATTCTAAAAACATTTTAATTAGTTATGTTTCTAACCCTGTATTCACACTGAAATTAACAAATCTAAGTTCATCATTGTATTATAAATGGTACAATAATTATAACCATTTTATATTTAAAAGTATAAGTTTTGGTTTGGAAGTAAAAGTAATATATTGTACAATTATTGACAACATTTCCAATAATTTCATAAAAGAAAAATACACATAAATAAAAATTGTTAAGAGATAGAGATTGTTAAAAGTGGTTCTCAAAAAGTGTTTCTATTCAACTGGTTTTAGGATATTTTGATTAAAAAAATACACCTAACAAGATTGATATATAGTGTATAATGTTAGTAACATACATTTATTAAAAAAATTAATTTACTCCAAATGTTAGTGTATTGGTAGCGGTATACAGTATATTGTACTCAATGAAAATGAATGAATGAAATGTTAATAATTGATATATATATATAATAAATAAATATTTAATTTTAAAAACTATTCGGGAAATGAAGCTATTTTCAGCAGCAACTAATGTGGGAGTTGAAAAGCTACTAAAAAATTGTTAACTAAAAATGTATTAACCTATTAACCATATTTATAAATAATTTTAAAAGTAATTTCTTAAAAATGTTTAAAATCTAAATGTTACATTACTTTGGTCAAAAATACCAAAATTTTATTCACAATATGTCAACATTTATAATTAAACATAGTCACAAACAAATAATAATTTCATAGTGTGTCGAAAATTTTTTTCTAAAAATATATATTAACAATATTATCTCTGCATATTTTTAAATTGTTATTTTTGCTGCTAAAACTATGTGACAATATTCCAATATTTTCTGATCAAAATCTTAACATTTTGTAACAATATTTAAATGTTTGCAACACCTTAAAATGTTATCAAAATATAATTTTACTGTGTGGTTAAACTATTATTTTCATATTTAACGCAAATTGAATAGATTTTTTTAAACTGTATGGTACTGGAAAGATGGCGCCACTGGTATACCCATTTACGTATGTTATCTGGCTTGAGGGCATCATGATCTATGCAATTAATATTTTTGTACAAAGCTACTGTACAATACTTTCCAAATGGTTTATCAACTTTACCCCACTATTTATTTTTTTATAAGTGGAGTATTTGGGTATTAATGCATATAATATATATGGATATAATATTTTTGTAGACTATACTCCATAAACCTACATAAATTCTAAATATTAATCGCTATTTCTTACGAACGTAAAATTTACATTTTAAAAATGAGTTGACAGGATTTTCGTTCTATATATACAGGATGATAAAAGACCGTCAAAGTACCGTCTGTTTCAGAAATATATTTTTATATTGATCAGGTGCGTACTTTTGTTTCGGTAAACAGTGATATAAATACGCCAGAAGTATCAATGGCAATAAACAATATTTCTAAGTTTGTTAAAAATCTTATTCAAATTATAAACAACCCACAATAATAAATTATTTTTCAAACAAATTGTAAGCATATACTATATAATATATTATGTACTTTTATTAAAAATTATAAATGCTTTAAATGTTAAAATATGAAATCTTAAATAAAATTAAACAGTAAAAAATTTGTTTAATAAATCAATTTTTCAAAAAATTCATGTTACTTTTTATGATCCGCATGTAACGAAGGTCAGTTATAACTATCAGATTCCCTAGGTCCCTAGAAGATCGTTATAAGCGAATTGGATTACTAGGCAATTTCTGATTTTAATGTCTGCATCACGCATGTATGAATTATTTTATAAAATATAGAGGCTTTTTATAATGTTGGTTTTCAATTTCAGTTTTTAATTGAACCTTGATATAATATTAAATTTAAAATTCTATGAATTACATTTACATTTATTTTGGCACATCAGATTTTAAATTTTCTCAAAATTACAATCGATCTTTAGGAAATATTAAATGTTTAATTTTCTACCGCTTTTAGTAATTTGTATAGCTATGCAAAAAAAATTTCATTTTCAGTGACGTATTGACAATTGGGAGCGTGTGCAGTTGAAAGTAATATGGAGTACGGACTAGCACACACTTATGTTCATTGTATATTTATTACTCACACATTAAGACAGCACAAAATAATATGTACATGTAACATGTCATTTGAATTGCCTAAATATTACTCCTTAAAAAAAATGCTACACTCAACACTATTTCTTAAAAATTTGTATTCGCAAACGGAAGCCTAATATGGCTTTTGTATATATATACTCATATATAGTTGTCATTGGTTACCTACAAAACATGAAAAAGTTATTATGATTGGAATAATTGAATATAATTAAATATTGTATAATTTATATTAAAATAATTGTCATGGCAACTTGATGTACAACATAGTTGGCGGGAGTTATTTTGAAAAAAACTCAATTTTCTTAAGGGTGATTATATTATGTTATCTGTTCAAGGATTGGCTCACAGCTTTGAAAATCGGTTCTTTTACAGTTGAAAAACGACTCAATCGTCTTAATTTTTAATTGTATTTAAGTATATTGAGTATTACATATTTTATACCATGTACGCTACTCTGATTTTTATAATTAAATGTAATATTGCTTGAAACACTCACAGGTAAATTACCCTGTCTGTCTGTCTATTTATCAGTTTGCCCAGGAAAGGCTTCGAAACAGATGAATCGATTTTGAAGAGGTTTTCACAGTAATTATAATACTCAGTGAATAAAACAGTTATTATAATTGGATAAAATTTTATATCAGTACCTATTTTATACTTAAAAACAACAAAAATAACTGTGTTAAAAATCTGTAAAGTTTACGTATAATAGAGTTTATGAAGACCAACCACAGACAACGCCAGGCAGGATCATCTAGAATAGTACCTAGGTATATATTTATAATTTTTATCATATTATACCTATTATTTATTAATATTGTTAACTTTTTAATTAATACTAACTTACTGTAGAGCAGTGTGTCGACGTGAACACATGGTATACATCATACAAATATTAGAGATGGATAAAAATAAAATGTCCATTAAAATATAAATATCTGTTAAAATATATCAAGTAACTCTATCAAATTTTTAAATACCTTTTGTATGCTGTATGTATGTCTTATGAACCAACATTCTATAGGTAGGTATGTATTATAGGATACCTGGATATCTATTTAAAATATTTTATTACAGGAGTAATGGAGTATATTAATTATGATAAATTATTGATGTCATAAATCATTAATTTAGTCGGTTAATTAACAAATATAGAGTATTCCCTGCATTTTCAACTTTTATATTAGATAAATATTAGGTACTACGCTCTGTGTTTTATATCTATTAATATCTCAAAAACATTAATCTGATACCTTGTGAATCTTAATGATTTATCATATAAATATCAAAAATGAAATATGTCTAGAATATTAAAAAGGAGAATTTTACTATATAAAATAATATTATTACATTTTCTTTTAAAATGAACGTCTATATTCACTCAATTTTGCGACCTATGGTTAGGTTAAAAGTTAATAACAATAATAAATTTGAATTTGATATAGGTGCATCATATAGTCACACTAATATCAGATTTAATAATATAATAAATGCGATGTTTTAGGTAAAAATTAAGTCAACCTAGGTAGGTTCTACATTACCAATAGGAAAATAAATTACTATAATATAATTATAAATATAAAATAAACTTGGTAATATTATAGGCTGACAGGCGGTATCCGCTGAGAGTGGTTTTCCGTATTTACAAGTATACAACGATTTATCATTGAATTCAAATTTAACATATTCATTACAGTAAAGAGTCATTACTAATAACCTAATCAGTGACGAGATACAGTCAACACCTACAGTACAGCAGAGAGTACCTATATTGCCTATAGGTTTTTAACCGTTTTCATTTTTAAGTTTTTTTTCCCTTAACATATTTACATCTGAAAACATATTCTATGGGCAACATTTTATGACTTCAATCCCTCCCTTTACTTTTTGGTACGAAAATGTCTTAATTTAAGTATAGGTGGGTATAAGAACTATATTATGAAAATAACAGTTATCATTAAAATCATTAAATTCATTATTTAGATACTATTTTAAAAAGCAGTGTACGGGTCACTGCAAGTTTTGACACGGGATGGTATCTAATATTAATGAATTATTCGCTAAATTCAGACACAAACTTTTTAATTTTTATATACCTATGTAGGATTCTTGCTTTGTCCACCTTAGCCATTTATTATTGCAAAATTCGTTAAATTTTCTTAAATAATAACGTTATAAAAAAATTGAAAAGTTAAAAATCTGTCAATTCAATTGTATAAATTGTATAAAAAAATATGTATCTATAAAATTGCTTAAAAATAATTATAATTTGATACCTTGGTACTTATTACAAATACTTGACAAATATATTTTTATATTTGTATAAATCAAATATTTGTTATACTAGTTGATTGTGTGATCTGTCATGTGAATCAGCCAGTTCACTCAGTTCGCCAGGCGCTGTCTCCGGCACACTGAGCTTGAAGGAACACGGAGACCGGCCGGCAAAATCCAATCGTCTCTTTGGACCCTCACTAAGAGTTCCGTATACGCTACACCAAAACGTATGAAAAACGTTATAACTTATAACTTAAGTTATATTTTTAAATCTGACAACATTGCACTAAAATCTTGGGAACGTCTTTTCTTAAAATGTGCTCTGATAAGGACCGTATGAAATCGTGTTCTACCCTAGTGTTATGGACGATCCTGAGATGTCCTCACAAATAAATTCACAAACACTTTCGGACTGGTTAACTTTCTGTGTTTGTAATTAAGAATCAACATACAACTATATTAATGAAAAATAAGGCTCTGAAGGTTCTGTACAAACGTAATGCTCTGTTTCCAATCCTGGACTACCGCACTCGCGTTCTATGCGCGAGGCGTCCAGGCCGGTCGTCGGGTCTCGTCGCTTCATCAGCACATTCCTTGAGCCCGACGACGGCTCACACATATACATATAATAATATTGACATATAGGTACATATACTAGTTAAAACAGTGGTTCTTAACACTAGTGATCGGCATAGGATAGTAATGTACTAAAACGACGTCGTACCCACACGTGTTACCTCCGTCGTACACACGCATACAGCATTGCAAAATAAATGTTGGTTCACTAGTTTCAATAGTGTGCTGTTAGGTTCGATATTTGAGTGAATTGACTTATTATTGAACTTTTATGTAAGAACATTAGTTGTGTTCTCTCGTTCGTTTTTACGATATTTTAATTTTTAAGTGAATTACTTAAAAATTTAAATATCGTAAGAAACCAATGAGAGAACACTCAGATAAAGAATGAATAATGTTCTTTTACCTATACTTTTGATAACAGGTAAATTCACTCTAAGATCAAAACTATCAGCACACTATTGAAACTGGTGAACGAAAATGTAGGTACTATGTCGTACGTGTGTAAGACTGACACAACAGATATTTGTTGTTATATTTATGACATCCTCCTAATTAATATGTACTTACATGAATTTATACATTTATTCGTCAACAATCAACAATTTTTTGAACTTTTTTTCATATTTGACTGACTGACTATAATATATTCTATATAATCTATATCTTATATTATAATATCATTTAGTTAGTCAGAAAGTTATGAAAAAAAGTTAATATAAATTTGATTGATTGTTGACACAACAAAAATGTAAATTAATAAAATGATCAATGCGGGTATTGGGTATAGGTAGTTATTTATTTTTTGTTATTTATTATTTTTGCCAGCAATACTTCTGCAAGCGAGTGCTATTTTTTCTTATGCTTTTATACTTTTATTTAATCTAACCTGCTGTCTTTTAATATTTAAAAAATAAGTAGTTGCTTTGGTGATTTTTTACGGAGATTTTTATTCAGTGGATTTATTTTTCGATTACCTCCAAATACTTATCAGTTATTGTTTTTTTTATCGAAATTGAATTATTTCTGTTCATTATGTTTAATTTTCAATTTAATTTACTAATAACGATTATAAATACTTGAATAGCTTTTATTTATTTTAATTATGTTTAATTATATACTGTTATTGTACTCCGGAAAATCGATCTATCATTTCGATTTACGAAGGTTAGGTCCTACGACACAGTTGAAAACTTTTATCTTGATAATATTGCAGGTATCATAGAACATTTTGTGAATCATTAATAAAAACACGTTTTTTGTTAAATTATAAAAATAAATATTATACGAGTATATATGAATATATTATGATGTACATTTTTTTTATCAAACGTCAGAATTGATTTTTAAATTCGTCAGTTCAACTCATTTTGACAAATTTAGTTGTTTTTAAACAAACCAAAAAAATATTTCATCTACATATTTCTAATCGTGGCATCTTACTATTCGTAGAATCCATCTATTATAGTAGGTACCATATTATTGCAGTGTTTAGAATCTCACCTAACATATAAGTTCGATGATTTTTAGAATATCAGAATAAAATTTGTATGGTGGTCAACGTATGTACCTACAACCTACTTCAAAATGTGATCAGTCAATAGTTTAACGTATCGCGCAAAACAGAGTAAAATAAAATAATGCCAACAAATCTTCAAACACCAAATCTGATTGAAATAAATACAGATCTAGGTAGGTACAGTACATATAATGTTAACAAGAAATAATAAATATATATATTTATGTGTATGTATATACACACTCACAAATTGTATCATTTTATCTAACACTAACAGTATAAGGTTTGCCAAACAACAATTTCCCATTTGTGACTTTTGTATTCGCACGTGATTAGATTACGGTGATTGGTAACAGCAGCTTGGCTCCTCACATTCTCGCCACGCACAATAAAACTATCACTCAGTCTGTTCGCACACAACTCCTAACGAGATTAAATTTTGTTTGGAAACATCATATGTTGTATTATCAGTTAATATACCCACCGTAAAAAAATCATTCAATACATATACAATTGTATTATAATATTCACATGCCAGTAAAAAGTACCAATACATACAATCGAATAACAATCAATAAATACCTGCCTATCCTACCCACTATTAGTACTTCACCTTAGTTAAATATATAATATTGTGTGTGGATAATTTATTGAATAAAATTATAATATTCCTAAAATCACATAATTATATATCAAATTAATCATCTTATACCTAAAGTGAGTTATCAGCAATTGTTATTTTGTTTATTATCGGTGCTTATTTTACCTATACCTTTACTTAGAAATTAATTACACTTCTTGGGTACTAGTTGAAGTCTTATTATACTTATACTGTTATATTCTAATTAGAAAAATTCTCAAATATACCATGCTAGGTCACGTGCCATTTTCCAACAATTTTGAAAATAGTTAATTTACGTAGTGTCATTTTTGACAAATACAATTTAACCTTTAGATACATACCTATACCTACCTAAAACTGTTAACAATTGTTTTATACATTATTTTCAAACATTGACATAAAAAATGCCTCCAACTCAGCCACATAGCTTCAAGTTCACGTGGTACTACAGAGTAAATAAGTTATTCTACCCAAGAATAATTGTTCGCATACCGGGACAGCTGTGACTTGGTTGCTGATTACGGCGCTATCCACTCAGTATCGTGTGGTGTGCTGTAGTGTCCTCAAACCGATCTAATGGGATGAAGATAGTAAGATTTGCTGATAATTTAATCATCGTTTGAGTAGCCCCTAATGGAGAGGTACTAACAGAAAAATCAAATCCAACTCTTGAAATAATAGTCAATTAGTGGATGATAAAATAATAAGATCGGCCAGTTGGCACCACAGTCTGGGTTAATTCTTCTCACGTCATAATTATTATACCTACCACACTCTTGCCCTGTAGGTATAAGAACAATTGATACTTGCGGGTAGCTCAGCGCAGTACCTTAAAATTGAGTTCGATTCTTGACTCAATTTTGTCTCACACATTCACTGAGGAAGTTAGAGTGCGATTCAAATGATACTAGCTTTAGGA
This sequence comes from Myzus persicae, assembly GCF_001856785.1. NCBI lineage: Eukaryota > Metazoa > Arthropoda > Insecta > Hemiptera > Aphididae > Myzus > Myzus persicae. The sequence goes on from NW_019103915.1 coordinate 42,674, forward strand.
TATTTCATGCCTAATACAAGGGGTCCTGCCCAAAGAAAGAGTGTGAAGAAAACTGGCACCACCACGGCCTAAAAGTTGAAAATGTCCAAAAACAGTTCAAAAAGAGTCAAAATATTTTGAAAATTAAACCTAGTACCTATAGAAAACAATAAAATATATATATATAGTACAAATTTCAAATATCTAGAGTTATTTTTAAACTACAATCAAATAAGAAAATCGCTCCGTGACAAACGCGCTCATAAAAATTTAATTTGAGTTTCCGGTAGACATTTTTTTTTATAAAGGAAGACAAATTTAGAAAAATCTTGTATTACATTTTCAAGTAAATTTTCACATTAAGTTTTCGAACTTTTGGGCCCAATGAATACAATTTTATTGACATTTATAGAATAAAATACAACAAAAAAATTCAATTTAAAATAACTTTATGTGAGTCAAACATTTTGAAAATGTTATCATGTATAGAAAATGATAAAATAATAATTATTAATGAAAATTAGTTAGTTATACCTATGGTGAATAGTTATTAAATATCAAAATAATAAGAAAATCATTATATGATAAATTGTTAATTTACTTGTGGACGCTCGACGCTCGTAAAAAGTTATTTTGACTTTGCAGTAAACTTATTCTTGTATACAAATTTTAATTTTTAGATTTACATAGAACCATTTTTATGATTTTCTAATTAAATGATTTGCAAATTTTTGTGGTTTTGATGAATTTTGTCAAAATGTTAACTACAGACACTCTTAAAAATTATTGTAGATTTATTTACAGATTTATACTCAATTTATTTTTTAATAAACAATTATAAGGTTTTATTACATTTTCAAGTTTTTGGTCTAGCGAAAATTTTTTTATCGACAATAATTTAAAAACTAATGATTTTCAAAAGCGTCTCTTTCCTGTAAATAACTCTAAAAATATTGCAATATTTCTAAAATTGTATGGTGCATAGAAATTACGAATATTAACATTCAGTGAAAATTTCAGTGCATCAGTTACAATTACACTGAAAAACAAAATAGATTTTTTTAAAAACTGGTTTTGTGTAAGAATGTCAGTTTTCCTGACGCTTTTCAAAACTATAGGGAAGTTTTTGCTTTTTACCCCCCTCCCCCTCCCACAATGTAGCAACTAGATTCACTTTCTTTCCACCAAAAATGTTGTCAAAGAATATTGTCTCCCAAAACGTGATAACCTGAACAGACACAAAAAAAACTCATTTCATTGTAAAATCAATACCTCCTCCATATTGCCCTGCTCAGAATCTAAAACATACTTTATTGTAATATCAATACATTCATTACTCTGCTTAAAATCCAAAACATATTATGAAACATACTTTTTAATGTAGAATGACATATATGTACCGGCATCGTTCAGAATCGTTTTTTGTATGCAGCGATTGATTTTAATTTAATTCAAATGTAACATAGTAAATATAGTATACATTACAGTGACTTAATAGTCATAGTGGTGTAACTTGGACTCTATTTACGTGGAGCCAAAACATAATTTTTGAGAATCCCTACTCATTTACATAAACTAATTTAAATTTAATATTTATTATAAAACTATTTTATCATTTTTACAACCATTTTTCATTCAACTCATTTTAAGAAATCATTTTTTTTTATATACTAATATACTGAAGTTTTATATCAAACAATTATTACTTTTTTTATTAAACCATAATTTATATTAATAATTATATAAAAATGTCAAATTATTTTTATAGAAAACAACTATTTTGAAACATAAATTTGAAGCCAAAATTATTTTATTTTCAATCGTCTTCCTCGAATTATTGATTGTGCATCGAATTGGTCAATAATTACACCGAAATTTGGTTAAAATTTTGTTACTATACTTAATAAAGTCAAATCCTTTAGCTTTTCTTGGCCAATACTATTTCGAGTATAAGTTTTAAGACGGCGTAACGACGAAAATAAACGCTCTGATGAAGCCGCAGAGGCGGATTTAAGAATTTTTACGCCCTGGGAAAATATTAAAATTACTCCCAATCATAGACCAAGATTGAAAATATATCATTCCCTTTAATTGTTTTCTAATAAATGGAACTAAAATTACAAACATACTTTATGCTTTATACTCTATAATCTATAATATGTACTTTCGACAGTCGACGTACGCCGCCGATCGCGCAGCTACGCGATCTAATAATAGAATGATTAATTATTTTACGTCATGTATGATTTTATGTTTGTTTTTCATTATTAAGTGAAATAAAAATATTGTACCTAATAATACCTATTGTTTGAGTATAGATTGTAATTATATTTTAATAAAAAAAAAAATAATAAAAATTAAAAAAAAGAACTTCTAAAACCAAACATTAATTTAAATATACCCACAAAAAAATTATGCCCGGGGATCAATCCCCGGCTTCCCCCTCCCTAGTTCCACCTCTGTGAAGCTGAACTCATAAGAATTGATAAAAAAAGTTTGAATAGTTTATATAAATTATCAAATTATCTCGACAGATCTTGAAGCATAAAGTAATTAAGACGATCTTCAAGTTATCAAATACTTGTTCTCAAAACACATTTTACCAAACAACTTTAACTCTGCCTGTAACTCTTTAATTTCTATGTTATATGTGTTAAAAGCTTCTAAAATATTTTCATATTTGCAAATTTTGTAAAGTTAAAACATTTTGCACAGCATTTAATGTTTTTGAATTATTTTCAGAAAATTTAGTTTCTATATGTCAAGAATTATAATATCAAGGACAGTGAAGTAAATATTTAGCAGAAATTTTTCTTTTTCTTGGAACTAAAGGCAATGGGCAGTTTTCTTTAGTTGTTACTGTGTTTGTTTAAGACCACAATTTTTTAAAACTATTTTCACTCCGCAATGATTTTAGCTGAGCTACAGTAGCATTTGTTAAGCTTTTAACAGTAGAAAAATTTATATTTTTTTTTGAAAATAAAGGGTTTAGTCAGCTCTAAGACTAGTTAGGTTTTCATCAGATTTAAACATAATATAAACTCAAAATCTTTAGTATTCTTTAGAATGGAATTTGCTTCAGATTCATGTAAAGAATCTATGTGAGAAATACGCTCTTAATGGTTTAAAAAATCAAAAGAACGATTCGAATTTCGAAGTTAAAAAAAATTGTCAAAACATCTATACGACCGTCGTCACTTTAAAATTCTTACACGTGTGATGTTAATGTGAATAACTGATGAGATATTAGGGAATATCATATCACAACCAAAGTACCTCTACATAAATCACAGTATCTGTATCTATAAGCCATGGACACTATGTACAAATATATATGTATATATTTATATTATAGATGTGTTCTAGAAATTTTAAATGTTTATACCACTTAGCCTTAGAATTTAAGCCACAAAAGAAATATTAATATACTATTATATTTAGCTGAATATGTAGAGCAAATGAATATAATATTAGGTACGAATGTACTATGCGCCTCAGAACAGGATGCAATTAACTAATAGTATAGGGACAATGTCTCCCGAAAATTTCTGGTCGTGGAGGCAGCTGCTTCCATTCGCCCCCGCCAAGTTACGCCTATGCTACTAGTTACTCGGACTTACTCTTCAATGATGAGGTACGCTCGACATCTACAACTGTAGCTACAGCAAAGCGGCTACCGACTTTCTACCTTTTTAAGTCTTATAATAGAGCTATTTTTTTTTTTTAATATAGAATAATAATAAGTTATCTCAATAATTATAATTATTCTTGTAATCCTATAAACAATAAATTTTGTTTTCTACATTTATCGCTACTTATGCATAACGTATGATTTCAGCCTCCTAGCCACCTTAGAGTCTTGGGTTAAAGGATTATATAAGTTATAACTATATATGGCTACATAATCAACTCATGCAAAATATAATAAATGTTTAAATATATGAATATCAGTATTTATTAGAGGGTGAATAGGAATATTTGAACCCACACAAAAAAAAATTATGGATACCTACGCGACCACGCTACTGAAAATAACTGTAGCGTAAATGAAAATATGAGTAGTAAGCTTATACGTGTACGTACATATATATAGTGTGGTGGGAAAATTGTTTTTCCCTCTGGTTACACAAAGCAAGGGAGGCGTAGGTTAAAATCAAATTATGTAACGCTTCGTTAGATTTTATTTTGTTTCTTGAGCTCAGTGCCAAGTTGCGTATCATCATTCCAAAATGGCGGCTTCGTAATGAGACTTCTTTTTTTCTGCCGATCACGAATCGTTTTTATATTGAATTGTTTTATATACATCAAGCGAATATTATAGTATCACGCCTTCGTTTATAAATAACTTGTTATAGAGCTAATATTTCCTATTGGATCCTCAAAGATCGTAAAACATTTATGGTTTTACTATGTAATTGGAAAAAATAATGTTGTGTTAGTAAAAGTTATTTCAAGTTTAAGCATGATATTAATCAAATAGAAATGGTTCGCAGCTAATAAATATTTCTATCAAAAATGAACGATTGTTATTGTTTTTTCGATAATGCTCTTTAACCTATAAACTTTATAAGATGTTTATTAGATACATATATGTATTTACATAATGTATAAGTATTTAACAATATGTTCCTTAAATATTATATACAAATGAAAAAATATGATGTAATTTTAGTATATCTTATGTATTATACAGGTATAGCATATTATAATAATGTATATTGTATGCATATTATACCGTTACTACTATTCTAAAACAATTTTGAGAAAGGTAATTTAATACTATTATACATATAATAAATTCATATTATAATAGTAAATCATACTTAACATTTTTACTGTATTGTACTAACTTAAATAAAGTTATATCATACGTGATCATTAGGCTTAGGGACTTATATGCTCTATAAAACACACAAATATACATACAGACATGGACCGAAAAATGTGCAAACGTTTCACTAAAAATACCAAATATGCTCCGAGATTTTTTTATTTCGGAGTGTAAAACAAAAAATTGTTGAATTATTATAATTTGTACTTTATATTTATTTATATTATTATTATCCTGTTTTTGTATTTCAGATTTCTATATCAATATCTTCCGGTTCTTTAATAAAAACAAATTTATAAGTTAGTATTTTATCAATGGCGAGTGTACAAAGCTTGGAAAGCAAACAATATATGTTCACATAGGTACCTATATTATAAAAATATCGATAAAATATAGGAGTTTTAATTTTTAAATTATATTTTTACGAACGATTTTTTTTCCGTAGTAGATATGGTTAAAGAAAAAGCAATAATAAGTAGGTACCTACCTCGATCACAGTACTCTGTGTTAATTCAAAAGTGTAGCTGCCAATATTGTGCATACAAATATGTGTAGTATATACATTATACAATACATATATTCCAAGTTGAACGTTAAAACAATATTAATTTTACATTAATTTATTATTTTTATTATTACATCATTAGTACGGTACCTATAGGTACTATTATATGGATTTGATTGCTTAAGGTGGGGCTAAGTGCTAAGTTCGTACACCTTAAAATTTAAATTAACGACGTCATTATTCAGTTTCAGTACCTATACGCACTAACCTAAATAAAACGTTTACATTTATTTAGCTCATTCGCAACTTACTTAGTTTGAGAAATCTTTGATATAAGTTTTTATTATGAACATTTACAGAGAGAATTATTATATGATTATAATTTTTTTTTAATTTACCTTATATATATATGGATATTATAGATATAATTAGACTTAACATTAAAAAAAAAGATATTATTAAATTCTAATACTTTAAAATATTTAAATAAAAAATAAATCGATAACATTTTTTTAAAATTAGTATTCACTATATATTTATATGTATATGTTTATACGACGAACGAACTTATTAATTGAACAAAAATAATGATAGGTAACATACATATACCTAAATTATTTTTAGAAAAGATTAATATTTTAGTTTTTAAGAATTTATTTTAATAAATAAACATTTAAAGGGGTGATTTTTTGTAGAATAATATAGTTTATACTTTATAGTTTATCTTAATCTGTTTCAAAAATTATAACATACTATCATTGTACTTTTTTATAGGTCTTCTTAAAATTATTTTTAAATTGTTGAATTTAAATATCAGTTCCCCATTACTTAGAATTTAAAAATAAATTTTGACAGATCAATGAGCATTATAAGTAGGTACGAATAAAAAAAATCAGTGTCATTTTTTTCTTTTAAATTGATAATGTTTCCAAATATTTATATTGTTTTATAAATGATGTGAATTGTATTATATGATTTCAATATTATAATATAATAATATAAATTATAATCTTAATGAGTGTATGTGTACCTATTTTTAGACACGATAATGACCTACACACAACAGTGACTTAGTGACACCATATTATGATGTACACATATAATTCAATATATATATTATATATATTCGTTTTTTCTCATAATCCATTATTGCTGCAGTTTTTTTTTTGTAAGCAAAATATTTAGTTTATTTAAACATATTATTAACCATCAAACAACGATTTAACCATCAGCTGTAGGTACCTACATACACAAGCAATCAATATACCTACACGTCAATACGTGTATCTGTATATTAAAGCTAACCATAACGCAACAATTCAATTACACGCCGTTAAGCGATAGTATTGAAATTGAATTCGAAAAAGAAAATTATTGTCGATTTCAAAACAGCCGTTTATATTAGTCTCGAACGGAACAACTTATTCAGTTCAAACAGTTGTAATATTTCATTCGAACGATCACAATGGAGAATTCGTATACATTATCATGCGCAAACGACGCAAAACTTAACTATAAGTCGTCGTGGAAAACGATAAATAGCTTAATACTCGCACGCCAGCCTTCCCATTCGTACGTGACTGGAATTACGAGAACTATGTTTGTTTTTCGGCAGACCGTGCGGACTCTGATTAGATCAGATCCGCCGCTTATTACCCGTAGTCCCTGCAGGGTATATTAGAGCTTGATGTTCGCCAACAAGGCACAAATACACTTATTTACTCAACATATAGTTTCATAAAGTAAAAAAATAGAACGTAAGCCTCAAAATGGGTAAGTAGGTATCCAATAGCGGAAAAACATTCGTCTTTTAAAACATATATACGCATGACGACTATTATGGTGCAATAAAAGAAAATTTAATTGTAAATCAACATAGTAGATTGTATATTATAATATTAATGCCAATATAGCCAGTTGACAGTAACTATTTGGTCCAAGCAGTAGATACAATATCAATAAAGTTTTAATTTTTTTTTTTGTTTTGTAAAGTTGCTTAGTAAAATACCTTATACGTCCATACAATGACTGAGAAAATGAGGATAAAGCTTTTATTTGTACCGCAAAGCCACATTTACGTGGATCAATAAAAGTGTATTTATAATATTATGTTTTTACGTAGGTACACGCAATAACAATAATTTTAATCAGTAATACAAAGCATTTAATTCATTCGGATTAAAATGCGGAATAAAGTGGCAATACAGAGGGAAATTATAAAAAAATGTGTAAATTAAAAAGATAAATGTGCATTTTAATATTGTAATATAAGAGCTATAAAAGTATTTATATAAACATATACCAATAGTTACACAACAGTAATTTATTATAAACCAACTAGGTTTAATATATATAATGGCTATTAATAAATTACTATTATAAAATTATATATTGTATAAGTGTAGGCATATCACAAACGTATAATATTTGTACAAATTATGGTTATTTCTTAAAGCGAGTATAAAAAAATCCTTAACACGAGAGCATTGTTGTTCGTAATTTGGTTACTCATATTTTTGGCTACTCGAATAATGTTTGTTAGATTTATAAGCGTGACAAAAAAAAGGAAGAAAAAAACATATAAATAATGCGATATAAAATCACATCGTTCTCGTGAACAGAAATGAATAAGCCAAATAATACGACCAGTGCGTTTGGTAAAGATACTAACAAGTTGTTAAAAGCCCGTAACCCCGCATATATGCCAACTACTAAAGAATAAGAGATAGAGGCGTGGCCCTCTATACAAAACGGCAACCAATAAGGTCGTTCCGTTCGCTTCCCTTTTCTCACCCCATGTACTGGTAGCTGTATCGCCAACCCTCGTCCCCTTGTTAAGTAGCCGAATGGTTTTTACAATCGTTCTCTGTATGATCAACTCCATCTCGTAACAGTCGACCACATGTGCGCTGTAGAAACACATCAATTGATACTGCATTAAAGTGTTATTTCGCATAAAACAAATCAAATTAATTAATCATATTAATTATCTATATAATATAGTTGCTGAAAACGCGAAGCGTTCAATTATGTCACGGTCTGATGTTGAAGAAGACTCGTGTCCCAGAGTACGGTATTCGGCGAGTCCATTAGATTTGAAACAGAAACCCATAAGTGATTCTCCATCAAAGTCGAAGAAAACTTCGTTTTGTATAGAAGCGTTGCTAGGCCACCGTGAAGTTTCACGCAAGACATCATTGACAGCGTCATCAGACTGTTCGTCTACTCCTTGTTCAAGTCGTAGTGCTTCAATATCTCCTGGGCCGGAACAACAATTCGGATACGAAGGTAAACACAGCGACGAGAACGATGCAATTTCGACCTCGACAATGCGATCATTGACTTATAATTCCAACTACTTGAAGTCCGACTTCCCAATCACTTCATCTGCTACCGAACTTTTAACCCGCGACCATAGACGGAATGGTGGTTTTGGATTTATTCACGGATCTTCAGCATTTCAGCCATTACCTCGCATAGATACGAATACCAATAATTCTCCAAGCTCAACAATCGCAACAGTTTCAGCCACAGCTGCCAATCCCAATCGCTCAAATGTATCTGCTGGTCAATTGCAACAGATGCAACTTGAGTGGTTTGCTAGAGCAGGAATGTTTTACGCTGGACCTAGATTGCACGATTTAACAGGTAAAATATATTTTTAAGCTATGTTGTACGTTATTTAAATAAGCTCAGTGACTGAAATGCAATTCAAACTATCATAATATATTTTTATTTTCACGCGGAATAAAGATTGATTGAGTTTAATAAATATAATAATATTTCAAATGCATATAGGTATCTATATCGTAAATAAAAATAAAAGAATTTATTATTTTAAATACCTGCGTAACAAAATATCTTCATAATAGCGCTATTTCGTTATTAGATTCTAAAAACCAAAAAAAATTCTAAAAACTTCTTCTCTTCATTATTTAATATTTAATATCGATTTCAGTGTAATTACGCCTACAATTTGTGAAGATTTCATTTAAAAATGTAGTTATTATAATAATTTATGTTTTAATATATTATACATAATTATTTAAGTCATAATTAACATAACAACATTAATATAGTTATAATTTTTCCAAATATTTGGAAGTTAAATGTCTAATGAAACAAAAAAATAAGACCAAAGTTAGTTATTAAAGTAAGATATTTTAATAAAATATTTTTTTTAGTTCGAATAAAAAAGGATCACAGTTAAGGTTTATCATATTATGTAATTTAATAGGTATCAGTGGTATCACTAAATCAATTTTAATAGTCTTTCTAAAACCTACAATTTTATCATTAATATGTTTTGTAATAATGTTTTAGAATTGTTAACATTAGTATGAAAATAAAATATATTATACTTTGGATTTTGAAATGTTGAATTGTCCTATAAAAGTAGATTCCCTGCATACTTAGAAACAAACGTATTACTTAACAATATTATATACATTAATTAATTTTTATGTTTCATACTTTTTTTGGACGTTTTACCTTCTTAAAAATCAATACAATACATTTATGTACGACCTATAATAATTGTTATTAAATAAAATCCATTGATAATATTAAATATTCTTGAAATAGTGATAGATTCATTCACCATTTTTATTTCTAAATTGTATTCATTACAACTTTAAGTTATTGTAGTTACTTGATTCAAAATCGAACAGGTCTTTCTATCTTAATGTGTATGGACCAAATGAAACGAGTCTAATCAAATAAATTTGTCTCAAAAATAAGAAAATAATTTACTTTATTTATTTATCTGCAATTTCGAATAATTTAAAAAAAAATATTTTAAACACACATTTGTTTTTATTTTTACTAATATACTGAAGATTGTTTTAAAACAACTTTTATTTAAAAGCTTACAACATTAATAATTAGTGAAAAAGATAGAACTTCCATTGGAATTATAAAAATATATCCTTACTTTACCTACATAAAGCTGAATATACAAAACTGATATACTTCAAAGTCGAAGAGATATAAGCACTATATGCAATTATGCAAACCAGTGTAAGCAGATAATATTATTTCGATTATCCATAAACAAATCCAAATCCGAAATCTTAGACACACATCATTCTCAAGTATGGACCTACTTAGGTCAATGTATGTTATCTGTATTGATGGTTTTTTCTGTTTATATAATGAAATTGAATTAATTCGGACAATTCTAAACATGTATTGTATGGTACCACATTTTAATAATTTATTATTTTATCTACGTTCAGCTATCGATGGACAATGATTATAATATAATCAAATTGTCGATTGCTAATAAATCAACAATTGAAAACAATAGCAGGTTCAAATAAAATATGATGTTTAGTGTCTGAATATATCTGTAACATGACGCACTTATGTATTCATCATCCATCCGTATTCTATCCATTTCGACGTGGTTTGCTCATCAGTTAGAATATGGATTGCATTTTAACTCTATGATATCTTAACTGATAAACGAATTTTCTATGAATTGCAAAAGAACAAACTATATAATTTTTAATTGGGTTCTTTTAACGTTAGATATAAAAATGCCAACTCACGATAAGCGAAAATAGGTAATCAAATGGCTGTAGATCTCTATATGGTCTTAAAAATTTACCTATACATAATATATGTCATTCTGTGTGGTGGTTCACGAACATAATTGCGTCTAAAAATTTATTATAGGTAACCGCTAAACGAAAATAGGCAATCGACTTGGAATCCACATTAACCGAAACGAGTCGGTATCAATTCGGGAGTGTGTGAACTCTGAATATACAAGTATGCTTCAGCTATTTCATTCCTGAGGAATGATTCCTTCAAATCCCTTGTTCAAACATCTTATTCGTGCTCCGCTTTTATTTATTTATGTATTATTTCAGTCAACGTCAAGCGAACGTGTAAACAAACGCATTCCTCGGGTTTTTTTTCATGAAGTTCTTTTCAGTGTAAACGATACGACAAAATTCGAACCTGATAGTGATATTTTGCAAAATGGCGATTGTATTGATTCCACCGATTTTCTAGTCATATTCTGTAGGTATTGTAGTTGGAGAACGGTCAACCGGTCGGCGGACAACGGCTCCGTCTTTACTCGATTTCAGATTTGAACTAAGTTTGTTCCTATAGGTATTACATACACGGATGAGTAATGAGTATATTGAATGTATTTAATTATTTATTATATTTTTTCGTCTTTTATGTTCACAATCAATTGCACATATACATGCGTGCGATATAGACCAGAGGTCTGACAATTATTATTTGCATAAGTATGAACTTATTTTTACATTTTTGCTTTCAGTCGGGAGTATTCTTTGAGTTTTGAACTAATTGCAGCCCTTGGGCCTTAATATACCAAGGCCGCTTTGATTTGACTGTTCAGATAGGCTATGTGTAGGTATAGGTAAATACATTTGTTTGTTGCACCGTGGTCCGTAACCTGTTATAAGTTATAACCTTTCTGGATTGATCGAAAGTTTGGTTGGTTTGTAATTTACACAGCTCATTTCCAGTAGATACCTAGGTATTGATTTCAACATAACATCTGTAATTGCAAAACTTTTCTCCAAACTCAATATCGCACCTGACGTCTGATCTATGTAATACTACAATTAACTTGTTTTTCTTATCAGTTTATTGCATACGATTTAGAGTAAACAAAAGATAAAATGCACAAATAAAACATTATTAAGTTATGGAATGATAAACAGTACAGATAATACATTTTGATGTGCTGAGCTTTTATTTATTGATTTTGTATGTATGATTTGCTTCAATTAAACAACTGTTGTTAATGAGCTTTAAAAGTATAAAAACGTGTTCTTTTGTATGAACCATGTACCCAAACACATACATACATGCATTACATTTTGTTACAATGATAAAAAATTAAATGTAAAATATGTGATAATTGTCCATTATAACATGTTATTTTCAATAACATACTAAAAATATTATCTAGAGGGACCTTAACCTATTCAATTTTACTCGGTTACACAATTATATAATATCTTTTATACGATTACAGTTTATTAAGTAAAATGTATCAAATATAATATTATTTAAAAAAAAATTTTAAATCATTACTTCTTCCTCTTAGTGCTTTAGTTAATATGTACCTATTGGTTTACATGAAATTCGGTATTTTCAATAATAATTTGGTGGAACCTATACTAATTTTATTCTTTTAAATGCTTGATTATACAGGGTAAGTTTGAGGGAATAAAAGATTTTGGTTTGTTTTTATGTCTATTAATAACATTTTATTAATTTAACTACTGCCTTTATAAGTATTAAAAGTCCAATGTATGTAGATTGTCGACAGGCCTACATAAAATTGCTATATGTATGCTAGACTGGTGTAATAAATGGTTGTGGTGCTGATTTGGATGGTGAAATCGGGCAAAAATTATACAGAGTTGAATATTATTATGCAGGGCTACCAGTTCAAGCATTAAAAAAATCTTAAAAAAATACACTTAAAATCTCGAAAAATATATTTCACAATTAACTAATAGTAGGTGCACCAAAATCATAAATCAAACTCTATCAAGTGTAAAATATTTCTAGTTAAAGATATTATTACTTCAGTATTTAAGAACGTGCTAAACGTGTAAAATATTTATATGATGAAAATAAAAAAAACAATTAATGCGTGTAAGAAGTTTCATTTGACTGAGATTATTAAAAATATTTAAAAAAGTAATAATAAATGAAAATTTAACCTAAAAGTATCTAATAAATCAATAATGACAAAAATGTCTATTTTAAACTTTGCGTTAAGAAAGCTGTGTCTCACGGTAAACTAAAAATAATCCATTTTTCTAAAAATTTCTTTAAAATAAGTACTTCTAAAAATTGGAAACGAATACAATTTGGTATCATTTTTGATGTGTTTATTATTCGAAGTTTTCTAATTTTGAGTAAATCTAGGTAAAAAAGCAGTGAGATTAATCCATATTTAACAATCTTGTAATCATTTTTAGATAAGATAAACTGCTCTTAATCGTTATTCGAATAATACAAATTAAGTTTTTTTTCAAATCTAAAGAAACGATAACAATACCCCGATAACCTAAAGATGCTCTAGTAAAATTGTATACAATTGATAATTTTCTGAATTTAAATTGTATGTCTCTTTAATATATTTAAATTTTATACTCATACTTTGGTTGTAAATGTAATGTTTAATTGTTTTTGAAAGAACGAAAATCTTGCTATGGTTCATATATGGATTTTTATTAATAATGTGCCAAATAAAACTTAAGTTGCTTTGATGGTATCTGCATAAAGCGTTTACAAGAAAATAGACAAAATTAAATATATTATAACAGAAGCTATCTCAGTTTTGTACTATAAATACTGCCGTTATTTTTATATTTTATTCACACAATTTTCACTACTTCCGTGAAGAATATATAAGTATAGAGATATTTGCAATTTTAACAATAATTCTAAAGCAAAGCTAAACTTTGTGAAATGTCCATACACGAAGCCAAAATAGGTACGTTGTAAATAACTGCATTACCTACACTCTAATACCTACCTTATTATTTTTATTATATAAAATAAGGATAAATAAATACCAATGTTAACTTTCATTATTTGTTTTATGTTCGTTACTTTGTAATGTTCTGCATTACAATTTATTACAAATTTATTATGAAGAGTCAAAAGTTCATTAATAAATCCTTAACGCTGTCTTTTAAAAGACAATATTGCTGAAAAGTGAATAATTACTTTGTCTGGAAAATAAAGATACTATTGGCCGACAAAGTAAATGAACTTAAATATTAAATTGTACTTTATTAAAACATCATAAACAAGTTATACTAACATGTTTCTCAAAAACATTTTTAATTATTGATTATTGCGTATAAATTACGAATGGTATCAACAAGAATACAGATTATTATTATTCCTACATTTCAATTATTTGTTAGTTTGTTACTATCACTCTATATTTCAAATTACGAATTGCCTTTATTTAATTATTTACGTAAACCTTCCAAATTGTTCATAATACCGAGTTTGAAAATGGAATCTAGTTAGTTATCAAAACTAATAATCTGATACTAACAATCCAAAAGCAAATTTGGTGTTTGTTTTAAAGTAATATTATTGGTTTTGTCGTCTGGTTCCGCCGCCATGACTGCGAGAACTGCAGGGTTGCTATGGTAATAATTATATTTTCCTCCCTTTGACCATTTGTCCCTTCGCATTCCAGAATATAACACCGAGAGGTGTATCAAGCCATTCATTGAAATAACGTCTGAAATTATCATAAATAATGGTAAATAAATTAGGTACATAAGCTTATATTCTTTAATCATTTTTATTATGAAAATTTAAAAATACAATATTTTTATTATGCTATAAAATATGTATTATACCACCCGTTATAATAGATACAATTAATTTATAATTGCAATTATGTTTTAATTTCAAAGCAAATAAAAATGTATTGCAAGTTATTTAGAGTTATTCACTAATATGTTGTAAGTAATAGGTGGTAGACATAAAATGACTAATGACTAACCTACAAAAGTATATATTACAAAAAATACAAGTAAAGTTAAAATTGTATTAATTTGAGATGGTAAAACAAAACTTTAAATATATTTTACGTGCATACTATTATATTAAACAAGAAATCGATATGATACTAGAGGTAAATCACAATTTTAAGACCCGAGTCTGTGAAATGTCTGCTATGTTGTGAAAGCGCATAGACATTTGTCATAGGTTCCATTATTTAATGTAAAGTTATAATGAAAAATTATCTACTCATGATCCAGAATTATTTATACACAATAAATTTATTTAATAAATCATAGTTCAGCTAACATAATATTTAATGATAAGTACAACTTTCACAATTCTTAATTGAAGCTTGTTAATGAAACATAGCTCTCGATTTAAATTAAGTAATCGTACACATTTAAGCAAAATAACTTAAATAAAATACTTAAGAAGTTATATTACTGAAACTAGGCAAGTGCGTAGTGTACTTAACTCTTGAATTAAGAAAAAATACTTTTTGTTTGTTCAAATAGTTACACTTAAGTGACACATTCTGTCATGGGATTGATATTAATCTGTGCATATTTAAATAGAACACGCATTGAACATAAACAAATAATACGCCAATATTTAAAATATTACCTTAGATCAAATGAAGTACTCAGTTTTCTTACAATTGTTATAAAAACATGTCATACCCAATCAAGTTCATTATTAAATTAATATGAGACTTATTGAGACAATTACACCACGATAACTTAGACGTACAAGAGTAAAGAATAATATTAGATTACGTTTTGAGAAAACGTTTAAAAGAACACGGCAAAGTATTTCAAGACAATCAATTTCGTTATTGACTAGTTTCTAACCAAAGCACGTCATATTATACTTCCGACTGATAGCAAAAGGTTTCAATATAAATACTCTTCAACTAAATTAGTTTAATCAATAAGTACTTTGTGCATTTGTCAGTGATATACCTAAGTAAATACTCAGAAGGTAGTTTAAAAAATAAAATCCTCAGGGTATTCTCAATTTTGTTCATTGATCGAATATAATGTGAATTCCGTTATCCGTTACCTGTACCCAGCTATAATATGTTCTCTTCTAAAAAAATATTAGTTTAATTCTCTGCATAAAATGCATGCTGTATACAGTATACCTAGTGTGTATAAATGTATAATAATATGTTATTACTTATTAAATGTAGTATATATAGGTACACTTATTAAATATAAAAATAATATTAACTAAATTATTATTTCTACAAAAAAAAAATGGTAGAGCCCTTCATTTTATTATGTTGTTAAATAAAATTTATCAGCAGCAAATTTTAATGAAATTACCGTTTACAATACTTACTTAATTTAATTATTTTCGTTTATTCGAGTTATAAGTTCGGCAATTATTTTATTGCAAAGATAATAAAAGGATAACTACTTACATATTTTTGGATATAATTTTCACATATGGAAATGATGTTTAAAATTACATATACATTAATAGTACAATTTACATTTTACATAATAATCTACTTATGAGTTCAGACGTTTATTACCCAATAATTATAAGCTCTATGTATATTTTATTCTCACAAGTAAGAGTAATGTCGACAATGGTCTAAATTGTAAGTATTAAGTAAGTTTTAAATTTTAACTAAATGCAATTTTAAATTAGTATAGTTATCTACTAAGTTAATTATCAGTCATATGCCTTTCATTATTTATTATATATTACACCAACAAAAGTGTAGATTTCATCATTTAAAAATCAAAGGACAAATTATAAATAGAATTTAACTCAGTTAAATACTGAAGGTAACTGAATAGAGTATATTGGCAACGGTTAGAATTATTATGCAGATGGTGAAAAGCATTAGACTGTATAACCAGTCGACCAACGTCAGTTTTCAATTCTTGATGAGGGTACGAACCTACGACAGCGCTGCTTTGTCTTTAATTAGAAATGATAATGAATGTGTATACTTCAAATAAAAACTTTCATTATGCAATTCTGACTTGTCGTCATTATTTATACAACAGTTGAGGTAATCTTAACCGGGAGTAGTATTATAATTTTAATCGTGTTAATTAAAAAAGAAAAACGTTTGCACTACAAAACGAGACACAGATTGTATATCAGGTATAAATGTATTATGATATATTTGAAATACTATATTGTCATAAAATATATTTTATCAGTACTGAATTATGGCTTATAGTTAATGCGCTAATGAATAATGAATCTTTAAAACTATTTTTTTTTTAATTATCAATTGCATGATATAATAATTATGCTCAATACCTACGAGTAAAGAAAAAAATGGATTGAGATACTTACAATAATTAATTTTAAGTAAAAAAACATCGAACTGAAAACTGGTCGGACCTCTGATCTTTGAATTGAAAGATAATTTTAAAAACGATCAATATTTTTTTAGAAATGCTATTTTATAGAAAAAAAACTGTTATATAGATACTTAGATTTATTATTTATACTATATTTATATTCACCTTCGTAAAATCTGATAAAACTGTTTATTTTGTAAAAATAATACGTTTCATTCAAGTACGTTCCGGTGTCGTACTTACATAAACAGTAAATTATATTTAATTACTTTTCTGATGATTCAAAAGTTCTATTGTCAATTTACTATTAAGTGCATTATTATACATTAACTATTCAGTGACTTGTTTTTACAACTTAATATATAATCTTGATATCTTATATTCGGTGATGAATAAAATGTATGATATAGGTGCCCCTATTAAAATGATGAAGTAATCATACTTTTTTTCAAACATATATTTAATATCACTAATACCCCAAAACTAAAACAATGCAATTTTACATAATTTAATTAATCATTTACATCCTGCAAATGTAACTATATATATTTAATGTTGAAATATGTAAAACACTTATATTTATACCTTGAACACTGTATGATCATCAAAATGTAGGTACCTATAGATTGTAGGTAACACTACTAAAACCAGTACTACAAATATTCAGTTTAAGTCAAATTATGACTTGTATAGTTATATCTTATTAATTACACAAACGATATGCATTCTTCAGAGTCGAAAATTAAAATACTAAAAATTTGTTTTTAAAGACAATTAAAAAATAATTATAAAGTAAGGAAAAATACAATTTCTATCAAATTAAAATAATATTTAACATACATATACTTAAAGCATATATATATAATATATATATATTGATTACTATTATATTTATATATATAACAGATTTTTCCTGATTACAAACTGCAACTGGAAATGTACTAGTACATTTCGAATTATTCCATTAAATTATTTAAATTGGTTCTTTTAAATACAGTTAGAAAACAGGAAAGTACATACCACCTGCGTATAGATTTTCATTACGATAATTTAAAGTGCTTCGTAATTTTCACAACATGTTTTCCGCCATTCTTTGTTCTAAACAGTTTTACAAGTCAAAAATCTTAACTATAATTCCGTTAAGCTTTCTCAAAGGTTTGTTTATGAAGATTTTCAAATTATTATTAAAATATAAAAGACACTAAATGTCTACTGAATATTATAGAAAATCGTTATGACGACACAAACATTTTAAAGTTTATACAAAAAGTTAATCTTTTTTTCTGATTACTGCTAGCATAACTGAGTAGTTTGTGTAGTTTTGAAACATGTATTCTGTACAATAGGGGAAAAATGTACGAGATTTCATATGCCAGACTATTTGGAATTGCAGATTTTTTTTCCACGGCAGTTGCAACAGGGACGATAAAACGACTGAGCTGAAGAGAAAACATCTCGAGGGATTTTCATGTAAAATTTATAGCCATTATGCTAAGTATACCGAAAAACCCTAACAGTGACAGATAAACAGTTAACAAAGCTTAACTACAAAACATATACAATCAAAGACGATCAGTTTTTCAGCAGTTCAAAATGTTCTTAAATTCCCTTTACCGTTTCTTCTATTATAAAATGCAGTTAATGGTAATAGATTACATTATAATACCTAAAATCTTTTCTAATAATAATATATCAAAATGTAAAATAGCAATAAAAACTATTCTTAGGCAATAATTAAATTAATTTATACCTATAGGTATAATATTCTTACTTAAAGTGTATGGCTAGATAACCTTTTCTGTGGTTTCGTTAGGTTTTTATACCATTTGGCATTTACAAATACGTATTTTTAATTCTAAATATTCATACGGATTTATTCTCAATAAATAGATACTTCTCAATTCTCACTGTACTCAACGAAATACAAATCTGTGGAAATAATGGTGACAGATGGCGCGGATGCATGGCGCACAGACATGATAATATATAATATATATATATACTAATTTATTAGCAGGAGGTTAGAGTAATACGCAATTATTATATAAAATCACTGCTTGTATTTATTTACGTTCAATAATTGGATAATGTGATATAGGAAAAATATTATTAAATTGTTATAATATGGTGAAGTATAGTGAGCAAATAAATATCAATAAAAGACTGAAATCGCGTCCAATAAAAATGTACATTGATGGATAAGATGTTTCCTAAATTGAATTTACTTAAGTAATAAAATAAAATAAACTCAAGAAAGTAATATTACATTTTAATCTTATAAAAACCAAAAACCTTCGAACGTGGTGAGCAATCCAAATGCTTGCTATACGCTGCACCATACCTAACTATATACATTTTATTACTTAAAACCAATTTTCAACAAGTTCTAAAAAATATCTGAATGGAGTTTAGCGTGTGACATTTTAATTTAGTTCAAGAAAAAAGAACGGAGTCAAGTTGCAATTTTACCACATAGGCGTGTGCTGTGTATGTTTTTTATAATGACTGTTCCCAAAAATAATAAAGACTTGGTACCTGAGGCGTTATATTTACTAATTTATTTTCACGTTTGAAACGCTAGGAAAATATTTAAATGTTTATAAAAGATGTACCGTCAGTGACATATTATATTATTATTATGACGTACTATAGTTTTATTTTTATTGGAAACTTTGTAACAATGTATGGACTTGTGTAATATATAGAATGTCTTAGATACAACTTGAAATATATATGTATATATCATTACAGTAAAAAGTATTCCCATAAAAAAAGAAAAAACATATTATTTTAAGCTTTAACCAATAACTTTCCCACCATCAGATTGTAATAACATATAAAAGATATAAAAATATTTGTTTATGGGAATTGTACAATACATGGACCATATGAAATGTATTTATTTTTACTTTTTACTTTTGAAATCGTTTTATGATAATAATAAGGAAAAAAAACACAAAGTTTCGTAGGTATTATAAATACATTTTTCATGGTATTGGTTTAATGTGATTTAATAAATGAAAGACCATTTTAATATTAATATTCTAAAATAAAGTTAGATAGTTAATGTATTGAAATATATTTTTTGTTTTTATTATTTCTAATCATAAATAAGATACCAGAAAAAGTTAACTTTGAGTAAGAAACATTATTTCTCTTTCCAGAACTAGCCATTTCAACACGTTTATATATATAATAATAATAATTTCTAATATGTTGTTTGATGTGGATTGTATTGGAAATTTTTGAATTTCTTTCCCTTCAATTCGTGTTGTGATGGTCCGCAGCAAAGGCTAAGTGATTAAATTAAGTAGGCAATCCCGCCGTCCGGATTCGCTCCTCCCCCCCCCCTCGTCTTCTAAATGGCTTTTGGCTCGACAGAGTGCTACGCAGCGACCAGTTTTATTTGTTCTCTCCCGGGCGTCGTCCCTTTTTATATTGCTTTGAAACCCTGGTAGAAAAAAACGTTCAACAGATGCGGACAATTTGCTCTTTGTAAACATTCGGCAAACGTCCTAAATTACATCCCCAAAAGCGTCTATCAATTATGCCATCATTCTTCTATATTTAATCTGTATAGGCAAGAGCCAAAATTACCACAATTAAATTAGAAATTAGAAATTGAAATGTGTAGTTCAACACTCGTTATAGCGTGATTGTTATTAACAATAAATATAAAACAAATCGTTTAAGCTACAATTTAGTTTGTAGAATCGCATATTCGCATTACCGGGTTGTTAAAAATAATGCGTGAAAAGAACATTACACTTAGTCAATAATCATATATTACATTAAACAGGTACCTTAAACATTGTATTCATTCAAAAACAAAAAATTAACACGGTACATCGTTTTATTTTATTTTTATGAACAAATAAAATCATATAATATTAGATGTCGTCAGTAATCTCAGGCATGATATAAACGCAATAGTGGGAATAGGTATATAGTGAGTAAAATAAAATACATAGTAAAAAATTAATTATTACTCATAAGTAACAAAGTTATAAATGTAAATACAACGTATATAATTTTATCATAATATTATATAAGTATAATATTATAGTTTTAAATTTTTATATGTGTAGCCGTGTAGGCATTACAGTCACATTATTTGAGGCCTAAACCATATTACTGTATCTTAACTGTGAGTATACATTTGTTAAGGTTTATTTTCACTAGACAGGGTATTTTTTTTAAATTATTTTTTAAGTTGTTTTAATTTCTAACTACATATTTCCAAACTATTTTACTAAGAAATTATGATTGAATATATTTTTGTCTGAGTGTAATGCATTAAAATGTCGCCAAATACAAATTTTTAATTTATTGAATTTATTTATTATTTCCCAGGTATATAAATATATAATAGGTTTCTCATTGTTGTAACTTCTTTCAATTACCATTTTAAAATTGTTTAACTGACCGTTACTTGTGTTGGGTATTTCAAGGTAATAAATTTATAGTAAACTATGCACAGTGATTTTAACATTATGCTGAATAGGTTCAGATAAAAATATTATGTAGTCGAATCGAGTTGATTGTTGCAGACAATATAACAAGTATCAATATTCTTACGAATAAATCAATTAGTCAATGTACCAACAATCATTATAATTAGGTACCTACCTCTTTAATTTTTTTATGATCTTCGGGTTTTTGAAGTTTTAATTTAGCAAAGTTTTTTCCGTAGTGCAAATAACTTAGACGCCCTTTTTTTATCAAAATTTCTGTCTTCATTCATTTTGAAATTAATAAATCGAATAATCCCTCATAAAGAGAAAACCAGAAAATTTAAAACTTTATGAGTTAAGTATGTGTACCTATTTAGACATTTATTATTATACACTTCAACAGTACACATTATACTGAACATGGTGGTTATACGTAAAACGTTTGTGTAAATACAATTAAATATGATGTGCGCTTATTATTGACTTTTAAACTTTCCTGATTCAAGACGTATACATACAAAAAAGGATATTTTTTTTATTACCGCTCATAAATTATTTTTTTATCACAAATTTGTCATATGTACGAAATCCTGAGTATTTAATTGATTTATTTTCATTATAATATTACCCCAGTTTTAAATGACATTTAATAATTCAATGAAAAACTATTCAATGGATTATGGTAATTTAATTTAAAGTACAATTTATGTTACCTAAAAATATCAAAATCAAAATATTTTGATATAGGCATAGTAAGTGCGCTACAGTATGTTTGTACGCACTACAAATATGAAATAAACGATAGTAAAAATAATTTAAATTAGAGACAATAATAAACTGATATCCTCACGATTGAATAATAATTATAATAAGAAATGTTTAAAGTAATTGTATATTTTGGTTTTTTCAGTGTAGATATTTAAAATAATTCGTTTGATCCCAAAAAAAATTATGAAAGTTATAGTTATAGTGCTTAACTAAGCTATTAATCTACAGGTAAGTACTAAATACAGTAAAATCGATCACATCTTGATATAATTTTAACGGACGAAAGAATTGTTTTTAGCCTGAGCCTCTAGGTAGCATAAATTATAATTTATAGTTTATCTGAACTGGCTGTTATCTGTATACTGTTATAATATGAAGTAGGTATATTGAATATTGCAATAGCCAATAACAGTAGTTATATGAAATTGGTTTCTGCGGCAATCATCGGTTAAACTACCAATGTAAATACATAATTCAAATCCGATAAAAACAAATTTTAACTAAACTAAATTGTATGATTATCGTAATATGCATTTATTACTTATTATTATTAAATTACATTGTATTGTCTATTTGTACTCAATTAAATTAAATTTTCGTTATATTTCAAACTTTTGCTACTACAATAATTGTATTACTTAGACATGCAAGACAATTAAAAGTTTAGAATAATATCCTGTTGGCTGCTTAATACGTACAATATTCATGTATGTGTACTTACAAACATACATATATTATGGGAGTATTTATATATATATATATATATCAATTAAAAAGGGTAAAGCTACGACTAAAAGTATGCGATATAGGTACAAACATCATACATATTATGCTACTCTTAAAAGTACCTATATAAGGCTACCGCATACCTATACCGATCGCACGATGTGCTACGCAAATGTCCGTTTGATTTAAATTGAATTATCAAAGCGTATGTACCTATACCTACTACCAGCGCTATTATAATAGTTAACTATATTATACAAACATCGTCAGCACTCGAGTTTAAATGGAACCGAAAGTCAAATGTACGCCGCGCGCTCCAGGTATAGTCTTTACACGAGGATGGCGTTTTATATTATTGTGTGTGCTCGTGTGTACACGTATACCATGTCACCACAAGATTATAATATACTTTATCACTGACTCATATAGGTGCATGTATACATACATCCATATATATATATATATATACATACAAGTAAATGCGTATATATATATATGTGTGTGTGTGTGTGTGTGTGTGTATATAAACACGCGTGTAGCGTTCCCTCGTTGCAATTAGGAGGAGCGTCCAATTAATCGCGAGAGGGTCACGAGAGTAGCTTAAAACGGACAAGAACCATCACCGGTATAAAAGTGTGGGCGGGGGTGGGGGGTGGTTAATAGATAACGACAACATTGACTAAACGTTTAACCATTGTTCGCGACAGTTGCCATTGTTATGATAATTTAATTCTCGGATAAACACAAATCATATATAAAGGGTGCGATTAGAAAAGGCCAACCGCCCCATAATAAGCAGAATCACACACACACACACACACACACACACACGGCGGCGTACGAATATTATATTATATTATATCCACCGGGGCCACAATGGGACGTCATTTGGCGTGATCTTGTGTTTACTCGCGGCATGTGGTTCACGGCTATCGTGTCGGCCCGCCGCCGCCGCCGCCGGCTGACCCCATCGCGCACTTCTCATTATCGATTGTTCCGGCGCGGTGTACAAGCGGACGACAAAACTCTTTTCCAACGATGATAATAATAATAAACAATAATGCAATAATAATAATACGATCGTATTCCGCGTATAATGTATTGTGTACACACCGCCGCACTGCAGCAGTGACAAATTTGTCAACACAACTAATTAAGATCGTATTTTAAGCGAGCAGACGACGCGCGTGCTTCTCCAATACAATACTACGATTGTGATGTATATATTATATTATACTGTAAATATTTTTTGAAAATATATACCATGTTACGTATAACGGGAGGACGCTGGCAAACGGTTGATCTCTGATGGTTTCAAGTCGATTATCGGGCCTTTTTTAAAGTAGGTATTCTTATTTTTTACGTTTTTTGTTACAAAACCGTACAACTATTAATACATCTAAATAGGTACCGACTGCACATAAAGTGATATCATTTAGAAAAGCGTCATCGATTAGCTGCAGCGATCGACTGTCATCCAGATTTTCATCTACCATTAACAAGTGATGTTGTGCTCTTCGACTAAACATCAGCTCATCATATCATTATACTTAATCTCAATAATGTTATTACATATTATATTTAAATGGATAATGTTTATGTATTGATACTAGTTAATAATAACTTACACGGACGTATAAATCGATCTCCTGAAATGGAAAAGTATACACTCGGTAGATCTTTTACAAATAAAAATAATTTAACCACCCCACGTGTTGGCTGTTATACTCATTATACAACACCGGTAGGTACATGCTGAAATGTCTAATGGCGGCTGAAATGACCAAATATCACTCTCACTGTATAATATTATGATCTCCACTCGTATCACTTTCAACTATTTCCATTTGTTTTAATGTACCTACCCACTTATTTTTAAACCTATTCATAATAAAAATAAATGATTCGCGATCAACGATCGTACGATGAGCTTTGAGCGCCCAGTCAAATTAATAATCACATGTCTTGCACTCTTCCTGAGTACTTACCTAGGTACATTTATTAAGGATATGATTTTAAATATTCGTAACGCACATTGAAATAATAATTATATCTTAATCATATCTAATAATATTTATTTATTATTGTTTCAATATTATTTTAATTAGGTATATCTTTAAATTAACTGTAAAAAGAACATTTTCATCTAACTTGCATGACACATGTGTTACAAATATAAATAGGTATAACATATGCGTGCTTTTGGATTATTGGATTTATCACTAGGTAAACTATTCCATGACTTTACAAATGAAATATCATAGTTTATCTATAGATTTTTTAGTGAATATTATCTAATTTTAATACCTATTTGGTGATATTAGTACAATTCTTTATAACGATATAATATTATACGAGATTCTTATAGTACCTATAAATAATTATATATTATGCAGATTAAAAAAATTGAACAGTTAAAAATAATGACGTTCGTTATAGATATTTTAATCTTACATTAACCAATAATTTATTTTATAATTTGATTCATATTAATAATTGTTTTGTAATACGATACCCTATGCCCATATTATGATTTAAATTGATTTTACGAATGTAAAATGTAGAGAATCATATTAATATTTTATTTTATTTGTATAAAATGTATAACTTGATAGTAAAATAAAATTGGTAAAATAATAATGTATCATTACCTATATGTTATACAACATGCAACTCATACAGCCTGTAATATAATATTATGTAAGGCATTCTCGATTTCTGTTTTGTGCCATCATTAAAACATTTTTATTGGATTAAGTATTATTTTTAGGACTATATTATTATAATATTAAAAAATAATAATATTACATAGTATTTAAATTTATAATTCCTGATCGCTTGTTCAGCGCTGTATACACCTTGCAATGTTAGCAATCCGATGGGAAATAAAATAATAAACGATGAAAATTGTTGGCAATGGTGACATAGGTTTGGTATGTATTATACAGAGCAAATCTTTTATCATAAACTTTGAAATTAAAAAAAACTAATATTAGGTATTAGGTTGTCATCCAGCCTAGGGTTTATTTTTTTATTAGCTTGCAATATTTAAATTATCATAGCTCAACCATTACAACAATATGTATACATTTAAAGAAAAAAACAATAAAAAATGCCTAAGATGATCTGTAATAAAACGAAAGAAGAAGTCTTTTCCACCGAAATGTATACAGATTGTTTATTTATGAAATAGCTTGCAACAGAATTTTGGTTAATACCATACAGAGAAATAATCTAAAAATATGGATTTTGTTTGTAAACTTCGTGATTATAGTTGTAAATCCCAGAAATACATGTATATTAAGTTAATTATATAAAGAACTACGACGATTTTATCAAGCTTTTTATATAAAATATTAAAATGTACAATTTTGATTTTTGAGTTTTAATTGTTTTAAGAATTATGTACAAAATTCTATATAGACTATATTATTGAAATAATATTATAATCATATGCATATTGTACATATACAATTAAATTATGAAATATACATTAAATAGTTAATTATACTCGTTAATATATTGGTACAAATGAAAAACAGTCAGATTAGACATTTCATGTTTAATTTATTCACTAAAAAGTTATAAAAGTATAATGATTGTTCAAAATTACGAAGTCGTTTTACTGAGCTCAACTTCAGCACAATGTAACATAATAATATTGCAGTACTACAGTACGTACAAACAATGTTAATAAAATAAATAATAACATTTTTGAGGTTGCACATTATAGTCTCGTTTCTTTAGATTCAAACATGATGCTTGAAATTAGAAAAATGAGAAAATTAACGATTGCGAGATGAACTTTATAAAATGTTAATATTATTACCCGATGTAGTGCGTTACTTAAATTATTCTTAGTGATTACTAATTAAATTTTGTTCTTGCGTTTGCTAAAGGCACACTCGTATAATTGTGTTCAAACTAATAAATATTATGTGTTCATTCAAAACGAATAAGTCCTAGTATAATCTTATTCAAAAATTATTATATTTTATAATTATCTAATACTATTAGTCTATACTACGCATAAATAATTCAAGCAATATAGTAAATGAACAGTTTTTAAAAAGGGGGAAAGTAGGTGACCACTAACCAATCTGCTGCATAGTAGATGTCGTGTGTACCTCGTTATTGAGTAAGTCATTGTAATGTGTGTGTTAAATTTGAATTCAATGAAAAATCCGAAAAGCGATTCTGAACGAAGGTCTGTCAGCATATATTTTATTATACTAAGAATTTTTTGTAATATATTTATATTGCTTCTGTAGTAATTTATTTTACTAAAAGTATTTGGCACTAAATTGATATAATTTTTTCCGAAAATATTAAATGTATTGTATGATTAATATTTAATTATTATTATAGAATATATTTATAAGTTATACCATTGATCTTTTGAGTCAATACCGATTTACTGTTGGATGGTGTGAATAGGTTCATGGTATAAATAGTCGATAGGTAGCATAAGATTTATCTAAATTATTTATCATTGTGTATAATATATATTATATTATAATTATAAATTATGAGGAACCTTCCGTTTTCAAGCTTTTTTTAAAAATGTTTTATTGATTTTTATAGAAAAAAAATCGAGAAATTTTTTAACGTAACACGCTATCTAAGTAGTAGTTTTCCTCTGAAAAATCTATGAATCATAAATATGTTTTTGATGGAAAGGGACACTGAACTTTGACTATAAGCTAGTTAAAAAAATACCAATCACAAATAATTAAGAAATAAAGTCAAAAAATATAATTTTATTGAATTCATTGTTTAATTTATTGTATAATTTACATCATTATACTTAACACCGATCTATGATAAGGAAAATATGAAACGTGATTCATTGTAGTTAATATCGTAGCCACTGCTTGACATTTAATTTTGTTACTTCTCCAGATGTATTTACTGATTTGTTTTTCTGATGACGCTTAATATTGATTTAATTTTTTTTTGTTTTATTGTTATATATTTGTATGACAATAAACAAATCGTTACAAAAATTGGCTTCTCGAAATCTGTCAGAAAAAAATGCAGCCATCTCAAAAATATTTGTGGAATTACGCTCAACTCAGAATCTAAAAGAACTCTATTTACATTAACTATTATAAGATTAAGATATATAACTTATTATACGTATTATAGAGCAAGAAAACAGATTAGTCCCAGAGAAGTTTTGAAAAAGTTATGAATATTGTATAGATAGTCATTAATTGAATATTAAGTATTACGAATTAATAATTAATATAATGGTAAAAAAAGTTCTGTAATTTAAAAAAAAAATGTTGGTCCCTCATCGATTTGTTAGTAATACTTACTTGAACATTTTATAAATACAAAATGATATTGTAAATTCAGAATGTATAATGTAATAAATTCAAAGCTGGTATTTTAATGCTATGAAAATATTTTCGTTGTGTTTGAATCGAATAATATTTATTTAGTTTTTTGACAAAATCACAAATGCTTCACTAAATAAATATTTTAATGCGAGTCTTCAAAATATCAAATGAACCGATGATTTCAATATTCAGCGCATTCATATTAAATGCAAAAGGTTATGTATTATTATCAGAATCCGTTTTGGTTTTTTAAACTTTAATTAAAATGACTAGTTTTTATTATTATTTGTTTATTTATGACCATTTTAATGTTATTAATACTACAATATGTTATGCATGTTACCTTATATATTTTATACACTTTGCATACTATCTAGTTAGGTAGTCAGGTAAGGTTCCTGTTAGTTTAAAATTAAAGCTTTGGCTTGTTAATAAGGAATATATAATTTTGGAAGGAATTCAAAATTATTTAGATTAATTAAATTTACAATTATCGTATGATAATGCTTCAATATTTAAAGTTTACACTTTATAATTAACGTTGTAATACAAAATTTTACCTAAATTATAATCATATACTTATCATTTATCATATTATAAAATAATTACCTATAAGATGATATACATTAATAAATATTTCATAAATAAAAATTAACTATGTATATATTTGAATATTTGAAGTTTGATTTAGCAAATTTAGTAAATTTATTCACATCACAACAATATTAACTATATCAACAATCAACATACACAAACTTAGTTTCAGTATTATCGATTACCTACTTTAATCATACGTAATGTTGTCAATGTTAACATGACCCTCATAAATTGGTATGCAAATTTGGTTTATGATCACTTTAAGTTGGAAAAACGACAAGCACTTTAATAAACCGATCTTCCCTCAGTTTTATGTTTTCTACTCGATGATTCATCATTGCTTTCCAATCAAAAATTATCATCAGGACAATCGAAGCGTGATAAATTCTTAACACCCACTGTTTGTATATGTGATGGTTTTTTTTAAAAATAAATAATAATAATGAAATGTATACAAGCAACAAGAATACATGAATTTCACATTCTGGTTAGTGAAGGTTTCACAATCGATTTCCGTGTTTTCATCTCAAATGTGGTCACATACTATAGTACTATAATATGGGTTTCCTAACTAACATATTCCTACACCAACCATCTAACTTAAATGGCTGTCGGTAAATACATTTCAACAAATCAACATGGAACATTAATTATCCGTTGTACTTATGACATATTAAAAAATATGCACACCTACTTTTTAAATATATAACATTTATAAGCAGACAATTTCATGTTTACAGGCCCACACCCGCACGCTTTACTGGGGAAGACAAGACGGCCAAGAACTGCATTCACTAGTCAGCAGCTTCTAGAGTTGGAAAAACAATTCAGACAAAACAAATATTTATCCAGACCTAAAAGATTCGAGGTGGCTACAAATTTAATGCTCACTGAAACTCAAGTAAGAATATTTAAATAATTATCACTACTATAGGTAAAACCATAAGTAGGCAATCATATTGTTGAATGTTTAGTTCGTAATTAAAAATATATGAATCATTGAAAATGTATTTTTTCCACCATTTATCGGTAATTTTTAAGCTTTTGAAATATCAATAAAAACGCATTAAAATAATCTATATGAGAATATATACTTTTATAAATGGGTACCTACATTATAATTTTGAATCGACACTTTTTAGAAAAAAATTTAAATACATTTGTCTTTATAAATGTTTTTACACTGATTGTCTGTTTATAGTTGAACTTACGCACTTTGTTTTAATACATAAATTTAGGTTTCACCATATTTTATGAAAAACAACAAACTAACACTTTATTACATATAGGAACTAAAGTTTAACACTAAAATAAAACAAACTAAATGAGTTATTTCTTATTATTTACTATTTGTTTAAAGTATAAATTGTAAATTCACTAATATGGATATACAAATTACATAATAGATCATTAAACAATGAATAATAACAGTAATAATAATAATTTAGTTGTAAACGCATAGCGTGCGTTGTAGGGGCTTATAATTAACCCATTTATTGCAGAGCCACTGGGATTTTAGACTCGAGTATAGGTACACGGTGAAGAATAATACCTATTATTTAGGAATAAAACAACGATGATTTCATTTTTTGTTTTAGTTTTTTTTTGATATCAGTTTAACCTTCTTCTGAAAAATTTGAAATCAAACCATTTTTTTATACATAAGTATACATGTTTGTATATATATGTAAAATTCAGCCTATAAAGCTATGCATTTTAAATTAACGATTTTCATAGTAAACTTTCTTTAAGTCATGTAAATATGGTTTTAATATTTTGAATTCAAAACACTTTAATATTTTAATCTTATTAGTTATTACATATAGTTATTACCTACCTACACACATTCTAATTGATATTTATATCATAGCATGATCAAAAATCTTTACTAAATATGTTTTTTTTTCATTTCCTTATTTGAAAATTTAAATATAGTATCTTGGAATAGGTACTTTAGATATAAGTACGTTTATGCTCCAAGGTATATTAATAAATAAAAATTTTTCCGAAATTTTTCCGAAATTTGAAAGTATTTGAGTTATTTTATTATAAAGGTTGTTTTGGATAAAACGTATAAGAAAGTATCGAACTCCATAATCACTCATTAATGCAAACTAAAATGACATGAACACTCACTTATTCCACTGTAAATCTAAAAAAAAGTTAGCATGTTTACCGTGACTTTTATTCATTTTATAAAATAACTTCAACGTCAATAAATTATTAATAATTTATGTATTATACTATCATTAATAATTTCACAGTTTTCTCATACTATATAATATTTATATCAATATAATATTATATCATAAGTTATTTTACCTAATAATTATCACTTGATGTTTATGGTTTGAAGTTTAAACTTATAATATCTTCAATTTGATTAAATGTGGCAACAAAAAAATGCATCATTTATTCATTTCAGACTAGTTATATTTAATTAGGTTTATGCATAAAACAGAAACTTAGCACGTTCGTAGAACTTTCTTCATCTTATACTTGTATTTTTATAATTATATACACATCTAAATATTTATGGGTACCTCCTATATGTACACAGTGCGTACATACATTCGCACTACGGAGTCCCCTTTCAGACATAATCCTTATTCTGCTAAATTTCCTGAAATGTATATATTATACAAATGCTAATTGAAGCAGCAGTTAGGTGTAGAGACTATAGAGATACGTTGGGCGTTATATACTTTCACCGCGCTCCTCCGCGGCTTCAGAAAGTACCAACCTATTCATCCGTGTACAGTGTACGTATAAAAATATTATAAACCATCGACAGATATGAGGTAATTAAGAGAGAAGATTTAAGCTATAATATCTCAGTAGCTCATGCGGTCACACACATCATGACCTTTAAGTAAATATAATTTATAAAAACGTGTATAAATGTATTGTGTATAATTTAGTTGTTCGTATAACACAATAAGTGTTTGTTATTTATTAATAGATAAATCATCCTTCTCATTAATACCTATAGGTAGCTTATTAAGTAGTAAATAGTTAGAAGGTACTTTTCGATAGCTGTAGCCTGTAGGTAAGCCCAGGACCACGTCACCCATCAAAATAAGTTATCATAATTCATAGTTGAGAAAACATATCATTTTGGCAAAAAATAAACCTATAATATTTACCTGGATTATTATCGATTAGATGTACAGTTAGTAAAATTATTAAACATAATTATAAATCAAAACTTAATTATTTTCTAAGCTTTTCATCGCATGTCTTTAAATATTAAGAATAACATGGTTCTATGCTCTAAAAACTCATTCAAATATTCTTGTATACATGTATAAATACTGGTGTCTATCCACCTCCATTCCTCTATTGGTTTTAAATTTAGGAAAAGGTATTTTGCATTATTGAAAATCAAAATGGTTTATTTCACAAATTTAACGGTTCACAAAACATCGATTTGAATTTGATTAGGTCTTAGTAGTAAAAATCAGACTATATAAAAAAATAACGATAATATATTCATAAAATATTTTGTTACACAATGTAGGTATTCTTCAAAACGAACATTTTTATGGTGTTGCAAATAATATTGTGTATTTACTTATTCAAGGTGAATAAAAACTTATCTATTTTATGGTGTATGTATGGTCTCAGTAAAAACATGTAATTATGAAACTTCTTACTGAATCTCATCTACTTACTTGAATACTTAAAATGTGTATTATTATGAAGGATAATAGAACCATACGACTAATATATGTATTATTTGAAACTTATAAAAAGTTATTATTTTATAAATTAATGGAAACAATTTTTTAATTTATATTAAATATTATGACTTAGTCTCCGCGTGTCCGGGTAAACGGGGCACACTTAATTACTCATTAGATTTGCCTGTAAATATTTTTCAATTCTATTTGAGGGACATTAATTTAAATTTTAAACTAATGGATTATAAACAGAATTTAAAAAAATATTTACAGGATACTAAGTGATGAAGTGTACCCTGTTTTCGTAGACACGTGGCATAACTAAGTCATAATATCTATTATAAATTAAACACCGTGATACAATAAACTTACTATTATTAAAGTAGGTAATACATGATTTACTATTTAAGAAATACTACATTATTTTATTCTTACACATTATGAAACTATATAATTTATTATAAAAACATGTAGTTTCAGAAAAGACCTACCTTATTAGTAATTTAATACTAAGCTAATTATTTATTTTAAATATTAATTTTTATTCTGTTCGACTGTATTTCTGTACTAACGAAAATAACTTGATTACCCATCAGCATAATTACAGATAATAGTTTAATCCTAATATTTCATATTTTAGGTAAAAATTTGGTTTCAAAACCGCCGGATGAAATGGAAACGCAGTAAAAAAGCTCAGCAAGAAGCTAAAATATCTTCGAGGGATGATACGGCGTTGGAAAAACGAGGAACCGTAAATATTCGAACATGCGGTACAGGGAGTAATGATCTACAAAGTAACTCCAACATTAGATCTCCTGAAGAATCCCGCATAAAAATAGACTGCCCGACATCTTCCGCTGCCACAACCATTCAAACTCAATCTCATCACAATTCTACTGCTCAACTAAGCCATAATTATCACACTATAAACAATATTCGATCGCACGAGCAAGACGGAAATTGCGAGTCATTATACAGACCGTACGTATCATAACAGACTTTTGAGTAAATTTATTTTGTGTATAAAGTTCCGATCAAATAATAACAACATTGGTCAGTTTGTATTATAGACATTATTATCTGGTTTTAATTATTTTATAACATAATTATAAGATGATATATTGATATCGATGTACATTACACATACTATTATATTGTTTTTTATATGTCATAATATTGTACTATTATATGAAATAATAATTTAATATCATGATTATTTATTAACAAGACAATTAATAAGTAATGTATTCAACTAAACACATTTCTAAGCGTTTAGAAATTATTTGGAAAGCATTATATTAAATAAAACAAGTATAACTACCCAAATATTTTTAATTTTATGTAATGAATATTAATCTGGGTTTCCAGTAACTGGGTTTCCAGTAAAATATTTGTTTAAAATAATCGTCTGAACTAGTATATTATTATGATTCATGGTTCATAATATGATAAACACATCGTGCATTGTGCATACTTGTATTTTAGTAAAATATTGTTATTTACCGAGTATATTTACTTTTACATACATTTAATGTTCTTTAACGATATTGTAAAATATTTATTTTAGTTTTACGAGAGAGATAATTGTATGTTTTTGTGTGACTGTTTTTATTCGTACTTACTACCTACTAATTTAATATTATTATGAAATATTTTAATAATAGATAATATGAAACATATTTAATGAATAAATGATAGTACTCAATCAAAATCTGGAAATTGTATAAGTGCACGCTTTATTCATGTGAATTTTAAATAACTTCATGATATGTGAATGTTTAATAAAAATAAAATTACATATTATATAAAACAAAATGACTTAAATTTCTCATCAAAATCTGATGTAGGTACCTAACTGTAATAGATCCTATTGCAATATTAATTTATTGTTTACTCGTTTGCTTTAAATGACCTATGCCTTAGACTAAACCCGAATAGATTATTACAATTATCCGTGTGATTGAATCAATAGGTAGCTATTATAAATAATAGCTATAAATCTTCATAAAATGTATTTAGAATTCGCATTATGCATGTTGAATGGGTAAAATACTTTATCTTGTCGGAAGACTACATAATATGTTATGTGGGTCTCCATTCTTTCAATACATCATAATTGAGTGGGCATTATTGGTAATTTATTTTTAATAACTTTACTACAGTCGAATTGTATTAAAATGCAATATCTATTAATAGAGTGATTAGGTGTGGCTCAACTGAAGTTCGATTAGAGGAATGACCAATATAGATTTAATACAATTATACTTTGATACCTACCAGCTTTTTATACCTAGTTTTTTTACCTTGATCGACTTCTTGAATTTTAATTTTTAATTTTATTGAAATAAACCTCTATTCGAAAATGTTCAGTTATAGATACAATTATTATAATTGTAAATGTAGATACTTATTATAAGTATTTACATAAAAAGGCGATCTATCTCACAAAGGGGAAGGTTAACATATCGCCCGCTTAAATACACCAATGGGTGTTAAGATGTTTTAATCAAATGTGATCACAGTGACTTGAACTAATCAGTTACAGTTTTATACTTTTATAAGGCACATCTTTCTACA
The DNA here is from genome assembly GCF_001856785.1 of Myzus persicae. NCBI lineage: Eukaryota > Metazoa > Arthropoda > Insecta > Hemiptera > Aphididae > Myzus > Myzus persicae. The sequence continues at coordinate 78,006 of NW_019103915.1, forward strand.
TAAATGTACATCAATGTACATAATATATAGTTTATAATAGTAGGTATAGTAATTATTATAGGGTTAGTATAATATGTTTATAAATTTTTCATATTTTTTCTTTTACTCATGTAAATTGCAAAACAATTGTCATAAATTCGCTTTGTATGATATAGAATCAGATGCATTCAATTTCACTTTGTATATTTATGAATTAATAGGAAAAATAAATTTACAACACAAAAAAAAAAAGTGAACAAGCTACTACTTCAACGAAAAAAAAATTTTAAATAAAAAAAAAAACGAATTTATTGATAAATTGATAAATTTCAATGTAGGTACACACAAAAATTCCGTAGAATTTTTCATCATACAAAAATTTGCTATCTAACAACTGAAGCAAGTTGTTGTTGGAAAACCTCAAAAACATTCTCGTAATTCAAATCAATTTAGATTGTGTATAACAGCTAACCAAAAATAATACTCAAATAAATTGAATTTTTGTTTTCAACTAAATTAAAACATGTAGCCAACTTTTGTTGACGGGAACCAGAATAATACTATATTTTTCAATGCATTTTATGTTATGTTTGATTGTTTTATGGACATATTTTGATTTTGTTGTGCATTTTATGGTATTTTTAGTTCATTAACATCATAACCCTAATAATAAATTTAAATTTATTGAATGTATGATATACCTATTAATATATTAAGCGTGTCTTGAGAATTTGAGAATTTTATATTGAGTTTAATATAGTTACATTTAAATGAGGAGTGTTTACTAGTTTCACCATAATATATAATATGTAATATCTACAGTTATACATCATACAATAAGCACCTACCTAACATTACCAAAGGTACTATACTATGCAATACAAACACCTAACTACAATTATGGTACAGATATTGCGAAATCACTGTTCAATTAATTTAACTAGGTAGATTATTATAGTCCAGTAAGCCAGAGTTTAATAATTTGAATAAATTATATTTTATGTAATATAGATGTAGGTATACGCAACTACCACTGGGCATGTATAACCGTTAAAAAGTGTAACAATATATTAATAAATAGTAATAATATAAATTGTAATACAAATACAGAATTATTTCGTCTTTATTAACCTCATATATTTTAATAAACAAAAATCAAATTTTCATTAAAAGAAAAATTACGCTATTGATACGTCCATGTATGCATTAAACTGGCTTACGGAACACCAACAATGTGAAAATTATAATATGAGGTGAATTCAATTACTAAAATTGTGTTATTAATAACATATTTTACAAGATCAAAATATGTTCTCGTTAATTACAGTATAAACGCATTAATTCAATAAGTTAAATGTGTGACGTTGATCCTAAATACATACGAACGATGGCCCCGTTAAAGAAAACAAATGAGCTAGGGCGAGTTTACAATTTCCTTCAGAGATTAAAAAGTGGTTTTATGTTAGGCGGAGCAAGCAAGCAGCGGTCCACCAACGTGCCAATGTGAACAGGCGGCGTTTAGGGAGGAGGAGAGTTTTCGCCGCAGCTCTAATTAGCTCCAGATTAAAGTAATGTCGAGGGAGCTATTAGAGACATTTAGCTGTTAATTAAAACTGTTTTCCAGCCGGTCCAACTGCGGGCAAACGTGGTAGACACAGGGGAAAACGCTCGTAAAAACTTGTGATTAATGATCAACGAGAGAGGAATAAAACTATATTCTACTGGCTGGCCATTTGATGAAAACGACTATGGTATTGCTCTTCTTCTTCATTTTCACCCTCGTATAGTTTACATACACTACTCTAATTGAAAAAAACCCAAAAAGTATATTATTCAAATTCGATTTTTTCCCCTATAGGTAGGTATAGGTGTACCTATACTAATTTTACAGACAAATTTAAACAGACACGTGCTTTTACATTGTTTATAACTGTTAACATAACTTGTTTATAATTTTTTCGATTTTATGTAAGAATTTATTATTTTCATTTTTATAGATTAGTATTAAATGGTAAAAAAGAAATAAAAATCGATTCATGATGAGACCTAAAAAACGGAAAAATAATTACTGTCTTGTGGGTATATGTAATATGTTGTATGTAGTATATGTATGATGTTGTCTTAAATATAATTATTCAGTACTTATATAAATACTAACCACGAATACAAATGCCACTCAGAAAGTCATTATAAAATAATAATAATAAATATTTATTATTAATATTATATTAATTAATCATTATTTAAGTAGGTATATTAAAATATTATGTCACATATTCGTTTATATTTTATTACTAATTCAAAATAACTTATAACTTATAAATTATCACTATACAGTACCATCAATAGTTGTTGCTTAATTACTAAATTATTTAGAAAAACGGTTTTGTGAAAGAAAGAATCATAAAAGGCTACCATTTGATTTGTAGACAGTTTATATATATATATGTATATTATATCCTTATGAATAAAACCAAATTTTCACTAAACAAAAAAAGAACTTGTATAGGGTGCGATAATGTTTTTATTTTTTCGATATTACGTTTAGCGTATATTATTAGTGTATACGTTATTGTGTAAATTCGAATCGTTTAGTTCTTATCCGTGTGGAATGGATTTGAGTAGGAAATGTATGGACGCGCATCTTAGTGATATTCATAGGATTGTGAAAAAAAAATTAAATAATTTTAGATTTAAATGTTGTAATATAATTCAATTACATATTTTAGGCATTTAAGTGACACATAATTATACTTAAAGTTACTTCATAATTTTAAATGTAATTTGTGACACGAAATGCTAATAATGGAATTGTTGACTGAAGGTCTGAATAAATTCCAACAATAATTCTTATTTATTTATTTCTATAGGTACAATAGTACAATACATGAGGAGGGGGGAATGAAATAAGGAAATATGGTCTCGTAACAACTTATGAGGAACATTATAAAACACTTTCAACATTTTTGACTGAGCAAAAAAGTATTTATTGACAATAATTATTAAAAAAACTAAATAATCAAAAATTTACCATGCTTCTAAATAGTTTAAAAATAATCAACATATTTTGAAAATATTATCATAGATAGAATGTGGTTAAAAAATTCTTGGACTACTGTATGACTGAGTACATTAATAAGAAACTCAATTGAATATTTGAAATAAAATTGCTTCAAATTTGCAAATCAACAATTTAAAATTGTATGTATTATTTTTTTAACACACATAACAGCACAATTTTTATCAAGCTTAATGTGGTCAATACTAAGCCTGTAAAATCGAGAAGAAACATATAAGTAATTAAACGGGAACCAATTCGGATTACCTTAATAACGTATTTTTCAAACGGGAATCAATTCGACATATGGATTTGGGGCTCGGGAATCAATTCAGTTTTAGCCGAATAAAAAGGTACCCATCAGGTAATTTAAAAGCTTACAGCTAACATTTTTTTTTTTTAGTTTTTTTGTAACTAAAATCTAATGTAATTACTCCTGTGTGTATAATAACCGTAAAATATAAAATAAATTATATTTATGATGATAAACCTACAAAACTGAAGAGATTTATGTATAGTACATACTTAAACTTTAAAGGCTAAGTGTTTGGTACTCGTATCGCTTCACTCATCTTGGTTCAAACCAGTGTTGTTTTATTATTTTACATTTTAAGACTATGGTAAATTGCAAATTTCGTAAAGAAAAAAATTAGAAATAACTTCACATTTTCTATCGTTTTATTGCTTGCTAAATAAAGGTTAAATATTGTTTAAAAAATATGTTTTCATACAAACATTATAGGTATAATAGAGTAATTAATCGGTACTAATTTCAGGTTTTTGATTAATTCAAAAAATTTAAAATCAATATTAAGTTAGAAGTATTCCATTAAAAAACTAGAGTAAGGAACATTTTAATTTGGTGTAAATTTCAGTTTAGTAATTATCACTTGTCAGCATAGTTCTTATATAGTCATATCTGGACACCCATAATTTTTTTCTTGTGTAGAGTAGAAAGAGTTAAAACAAAATACGGACTGACGGACAAATTATTTAACCCGACACATGAGTAAAGTGTGCAAAGGAGTTCAGTTACCCATAAGTAACATAAACAATTTAAGAAATTATGTGTGCGTAAAACAGTTGTCCAATTACAATTTAATTTATTGCATTATTTGCAAATTAATTACCTACTGCAACTCACCGGGTTAGACAGAAAGCTTAAGCATGAGTTAAATTGTCCATTTTGGGCTAAAATATTGTACATAATTATTTCAATGAGGTATTAAATAATTTAGTTCAAATATTTTATTTAGTAACGTCGAACCTTTTCTTATTGCATGGATACTTTGTGAGCTTGTGACAATAAATTTATAATGGAGACACTTTTTTCGATGACTCTAATATCCACCTCATGTTATAAAAATAAAGAATTTTATAATTTTAAAATATTCAAATAATATTTCGTATACTATTATTCTTTAAAATATTTCAATATGATTCACACATAGACCATGTATAATGTATATCTACTATTTATGTATGAAATGTATATATTATGTTATTTAAAAACTTATTAAATAATCAAATATGAGAAACAGTTACCTACCTACTATTGTATTTAAAAATAGATAGATATGTTGTAACATTAATAGATATGGTTTTTTCACTTTTTTAAACATAGTATAACATTATAACATTATTGAATCATTGTTGAAAATAATATTATTTTCAAAATACAGCTTAATTTATATAAACTAAAGTTTTTATGGGTATTCTATAAATAATTGTAAAATTAAATATTTATAAATTATATTTTGGCAATAATAAAATATGAAAGCACAAGTAGTTACATATATAAATATGGGTAATACCTGCATTCTACATATATATATATATACATATATATGAAGTAAAGACCTTCTATAAAAGTAAACCATCGTACACTAGGTAATTGTTTTCAAAAATTGTAACGGTATTGCATTGTGCCAAAGAACCATAACATAAAAAGTAGAGCCATATTATAATCTTTGCGTTTCAGGCCGATAAACATTTGCAGGAAATTACATTTCCTGTTATTAAAATATTGAAGGCACAGCTCTTCTTAACATAAATTGTCTAAAATAAAAAATTACAAACTGTCAACTCGTGTTTACTGTCACAAAGGTAATTAATGTACAAAATATTATCGTTTCGTCGCTCTCAAATGTATATTATAATAATAATATGCGACGCATTAACCGTATATATTATATTGCGCTAGTGAGCGAATAGCGAGACGGCTCGTGTCCTGCTCAGTCGTCAGTCACATAAAGCCATACAGGTAGCCTGTAGATACATACCATTGGCGCGGGGGGGGGGGGGGGGTAGTAGGAAACCCTAGCTATAACGGGGTTCGACATTTTCGGTGATACACGACTGCGGACGGTTCTTATCGGGGCGACCTTTTTATTGACACGATTGCGAACGATTATAGTTTATCAGCGGACCCCCGAATATTACACTATTGCGGACACATGTTGCCCAATTTATAAATAATACTTCGATAATGTGGGTATGTGGAAATTCTGAGAGTGATCAGAACGTGGTAAAGAGTTAGTTCTACACAAAACGAATAAATATGGATTTAGGCGACTGCGGAAAGATGGAATTTTGAAATGGTTATGTACAAATTAATAAAGTCTGTAGTGCAAGTATTTTGACGGCATCGGTGGCAAAAAAAGATTTAGATAGAATCAACCTAACTATTCAGAGCTATAATGATAACAAAAATCACCAAAACGTGATACAATATTTAAAAAAAATTAGTTGTCATTACAGAGGGAAAAAATATAAATTTAATTAATTTATTATTATATTGAGCTCTTGACTTTAAATGTGTATATTATATTATTATATTGAGCTCTTGTTTTTTACTTTTTTTGATTTTCAATTTTTAACTGTGTTATTAAGAACTTTTATAAAATTGATAATATTTGGGCTTGGTAGACCGCGTCGCACAACTTGGCAACGTTTCATTAAATTTCGACCGCAGTCGTGTCATTTTTCGGATGCAACATAAGACCTTTTGTTCTATAATGATCGTCCGCAATCGTGTTGCAAAAAAGGTAAAGCGTCCGCAATCGTGTTTCACCCGACATTTTCTCGTTTATATTGAAACTCAATCAGATAAATAATTGTTATTCGATCTAATGTCAAATTAGCAGTAATATGAAGGTGCCTACTGGGAATATTATAAATTATAATGCCTAAACATTGCCATAAATCTAGTTTAGCGATCAGGTGAATTTTTGAATTTTGAATTTTTTGGAACCTAGGTAAATCAACGCTTTAAAAATAATAATGCAAAAAAAAAAAATTGGTGGAAATCAATAGTTCTTGAGTTATAACTCAAATCGAAGTTTTCAGATTATATTATAATAATTAAATACCCAGTATGCGATATCACGAATTACTTCAAGTGTGGAGCAGTGGTACTTTCATACCATGTGCCGGGTTCGATACTCTCTCTCAACTCTTACAGGATAAAATTATTTTATTAATAATTATTTTCTTCTTCTTTTTCAAACTTTGAAAACCATACGGGTCACACCATCAAAAAATAAAATCAATTTTAATATCTAATCAGTTTATTCAATTTATTTTATAACTAACAAAAATCTGTTTCGTATTCTGCTCCAACCTCTATCTGCTCAGGTCCATCGATAAAGCCTAAATGCAGTTTTTGACCTTGTGGCTTACTTGGGGTGGTGCTGCATAGCAAATCGAGGGTTATTTTTATTTTTAATTGTTTTTCTTTTTTTTTAAGTGAAAAAAAATCCATTATTCTTATGAAGGTTTCCATCTGACCCACAGAATAAGAGATGTATAAGGTATGAACACAAATAATTTGAAATATCGCATTCTGGGTAAGCAGGTACTTATTTAAGGATTATAATAATATGAACTGAAAACTTCGATTAGCTATAAGTCTATAACTAAAAAACTATTGATTTCCATCAATTTTATTTTTTGCATTATCATTTTTAAAACGTTGCTTTACCTAGGTTTCAAAATAAAAAATAAAAAATGTGCTTGGGAGCTAAACTAGATTTGTTCCAATTCTTAAATTGTAGAATGTGTATCTGTGGTACATTAGATAAATGATTCACAGGTATTCGTGGTTAATGCATTTGATGCTAAGGCTACTGACCAGGTAAGTGGTGTAAATATTGAATTGTATGAATGTATTTACCAGTCAAATTATCAGCGTACATTTGACATTTAACACCTTGAGGAATTGTTGACACTTAACATTAAATCATCGACAGAACACAAACAAACTTCATTAGGTATAGGCATTTGTATAAATTCTAAAATTCAATATTTTGTATTTTTCTATACCAACGCTGCGCAAATTAAAACAACCATCAAAAATATTAACTACCTACAACTTGTAATAGACATCACTAACTTTTCTTATTGCAACACCATAAGACTCTTTAAGAGACACATACTATTATACATAGATGTATTTATGTATAAAGTTTTATTAATATGAATATATGATTAACCAAACATTTGATATTAAAAAATAAAATGTTTAATAGTAATATCTCATTCAGGAAGGAGGAAATACCCGAATACCGTAATATAAGCATTAAGGGTGCACACGAAGTTCGTACGTTTTATTAGATTTAATTTTATGCCTCAGAAAATGCCATTAATGTCAGTACAGCGTTATCCGTAGACCATATCTAGTTGTAAAAATGTGAAATCGATTTTAGTTTAGTCCTCTGCGATCCAAAAGAATGTCAACTTGTCAAAACAATGTTCTCGCCGTCTCCATTATAACAGTCATGTGGCATGTACTGCGATCAACTAGTAGACAACTAGTTGAAACTATAAATGTATTACTCGTCAAGAGTAATACCTACTTACTTAATCATTTCACTTCATACAGTAGCATTGGTACCTGCGACATACGTATATAATTATTGTAATATGGTTTGCTTACAGAGGATGATCGATTATGCAACTATAATATAGCCACTGTATATTAATTTATATTCAATCCAGAGTAAAGATCTAAGGATGTATTTAAAACGCATTTAAAACGTTAGCTACTACGAAAAATATTTTTTTGCAGGTTAAGTTTTGGTTATAAACGTAACACATAATATCTTATTAAATTTCTCTATTAATTTTTTGTATATAATTTATTTAATAACTGCAATTCGGATAAACCATCGATATAGTAGGTATTCGATCATTGGATTAATATTATGTTTCTTTGAACAAATGAGGAAATGTGTGACTGGACTCTGCAATGGTATGGTCTCGTGGCTCTTACCAACCCCTTCACAACTGCATTCGCCACTGATTCAATCGAAAGAACTGATTTTTAAGTACATATGGGTACACAACGATTGGGTACCTACTATCAGCACGATAGTGCAAATGACGAATATTCAAAAAACGGAACCTCCAACGCATATAAAATTATTACTGTTTTAATTGAATTTCAAGTGTAATTTTCACTCTGGCAGCACTCTGTTGTCCATATCGAGTACATATTTGATATTTACACATTAAACATTATATCTAATGAAACAAAATAAAAGTAGTTAGGTATGAACTTTACAAAAATGTTTTTTTGAAAGTGGGTATTTTTTTAAGGTAAGTAACTGTAGTTTCCTTTAAAATATGAAATGCTATTGTTATTGTCTAACGTTTATAATTAAAACATCAAAATCTTTAATTTGTAACAAATAAATGGGACATGCCGTTAATAACCATCAAATAGTAAATAGACAAGCTTTAATAATTGTTTTAATGCACACTCGTACAAAATACCTATTAAAATTATGTTTCTCGGTAAATAATATGATTTATGAATCTTTATCGAATCAAAAATAAAATAACAATTGTTACTTCCAAAATAAATAAAATGAGTGGCGAGATTGTTTTTATTTTTATTAACTATTGTTGTATATCAGTGATAACCCAATTGTTTGCAATTACCATAATTTATTATGATGGTGAAAGTAACGCGGGCCAACTGGAACTGGTTTGCCCGAGCTTTACGTTTCATATAACATTGATCTTTTGGAAGTACAATAATTTCACCAGTATTATTTGAATTATTGTTCTAAACATAGATATTATTTATGTGTCGTCTTGGAATAGATATTTACTAAAGTAAATTGACTATAATTTAACTTGTTAATCAATGTTTTATTATTACAGCCTAACACATATTTAAATCAATAAAATATGTTTTCAATATTTCCTAAACCTTTATTTTTTGAAGATCAACTCTTCAGTCAAACAATTATTTATTTAATAAAAATCGCTTTAATTTCCTGACAAAACGAAATTAGCTTTTTATATGTTTTAAAACACAAATTAAACAACGAACGAAAATGGCGAAGGTATGTAATGTAATTGTTGCCCGTTACAGATGATGATCACAATACAAGTTATTACAATATAAACCTAAAGAAATACGTTCAAATAATTCTTCTTTGACAGTTGCCATTTGTGATCCAAATAGGACATACATACGTTGTTCCGAGTAATTTAATAAATTTTTGTGAACATAATTTCTTTACTATTTTGTGAATTTCTATAAGTGTATATTTATTTTTATAAAAACGTAAAATACAACTACTTAACTATAATTTTATTAAGCAAATTTTTAACTTTTGTAAAGATAAATTTTTAAAAAGTATATCGAAATTGTACAACATATTAATATCATACATTTATCTACTATTAGAAGATAAACTTCACTAAAATATTTTCAAGATAAAATGAAAACCTTCTATTTCCCAATGAAGACTGTTCTAGTATTTGCAGTATATTTAATCAAATGTTCTCTGGAACTAGATTATTCAAAAATACAGGTACCTATATTAAATTATTTTAAATCATTAATTTTTCTTTACTCTTCACTTAATATGCTTTACACATTTCACGCATATTGTTTTATTTATCATTTATATATTTTATACATATTTATATAAATATAACACAATCGTTCTAATCATATATTTTTATACATAATATTTTTTTGTTTTTATAACTAACCGTAACTGAGTATTTTATTTAACATTAAATAATAAAAAAGCTAACTAATTGGATTTTAATTTAAAATTGTATAACATATTCATATTTTGAAGTATGTAGTAATAGTGTAATAAATTTGAAAATTAAAGTAGTGTTGAGACTTATTTAGATATGAATTATGTATTTATCAAATACCTTATCTATAGATAAATATTGGTGAGTTATTTATAGTGTTTATCTTAGATGAAGAAAGCTTTATTCAGATAAATTTATCAATATAAATTTAATCCAAAACACAAAACTTAAAGTATCCAAAAAAATATTTTGAATTGTCATGAAATAATTAAAAATAATAAAAACTACCTATTTTGATGAAAATTTTATTTGAATTCATAAAAGTAATTCATATAAAAATATATGGGACCTAAGAACAAATATGAAACATTTTCGACAAAAAATGTAAACAATAATTTTATTAAAAACTTTCGTAGGTGTACAAATACATTGTTACATAAATGTAATAATTATGAATCTATCATTGTTTTCGATTATTTTTCAATACGTAGTTCATAAGTCATAAGTTGAGACTCATAACATACAGTATAAGCCATTTTGATGTAGAACCAAATAAATAATAAATGATAGTCATTAGCTACAATTTTTTAACATTTTTAAATTCAATGAAGATTTATTTATTTATTTTTTGTTTTCTGTATCTGTTTGTAAGTAGCCGAAAATTATTTCGCTTTAATTTTTAACTTCAGTATCTTTCCCGGTGGGAAAATGAATCTAGTTGGTGCATTCGTGAAGTAAAAATTTAAAATTCTCAGTAGTTTTCAAAAGTTTCGGAAAAAAACAAAAAAAAAAATTAAGGATAAACGGAAAATTTAACACAAAATCGATTTTGGTTTTTGGTGTAACTTATTATAACTACTGTAGATACATGAAATGTTCACTGAATGTTTATTATAGCATTTTGTATACATAACAACATTTTCAAAATATGTTTACTTGTTTTGTACTGTTTACCCATTTTTTTTAGTTTTTTTTTATTTATGTCAATAAAATTCTATTCGTTGGGTCATAAAGTTACTGTAATGCTAATGCCTAATAATAGTTAAATAAATTACTTTTATCACTATAATATCATCAAATAAACTAAGTAATATTATAGGCTGACCTCATTATCGTTTTTTGTGTACAAAGATTTTATATTATTGAATTTAAATTTAACACCATTCATTACAGTGGCCACTCGTAACTCACTGTACAGCAGAGCGACATCCACTTACCCGCTTTTTTTTACCTTGAGAGTAATTCGTATGGCTAATTAGTAATTAATATTATTTATGAACATTTAGTAAGCAATTTTGATCCAACAAGTAATTAATTAAATAAGCAATAATATAAATTAACAAATCATAATTTTAAAAGTAGAAAAACCTGAATTTGATTCAATAAATGATAAAGCTAGTGGAAGCTGACTAGAATATTTTAATTATGTGCACACTTTAATATTCACCCGTACTATACTAATGAACAAGAAATTTAAGTTACCTATCTATATTACTATCTGAATAACATGTTATTATACTTATCTTTATCTGTACTTAGATAATTTTTTGTTATCAAGAATAAACAACACTATTAATATATTTAGTTACTCATATTTAAATTAAATAATTTTTTAACGATGCAATTTTTTTTGATGAGTAGTAAAAAATTGATCAATATTTTAGGGGTTTAATACTAACATGGAAGAAGCTACACAATTCCTTCGTGAATGGGAAAATGAAGCAGTAGCCTCGTGCAATAGAGTGGCGATGGCACAGTGGACATACGCAACAAATATAACGGAATATAATAAAAAGCAAATGGTGAATCTATAACAATTTAAATATTTTTAATTTTCACGTTGTAATAACGACCAATATAAAATTAGTATTATTAAGTTAGCATTAGTTGAATAGTGCGGCGGTTGTCAAACTGTTTTGTTTTGCGTACCACTTAAGTATATTATCAATCAGTCGCGTACCACTGATGATTAAAAATAGAAAGATACTAACTTTACGTAGTTAAATACATTTATTTTAAATAAAAATGCAGTAAAATACTATAATGTGTAATACAAAGTTCTTCGTCAGTTTATATACTATTTTACAGATACAGAAAATAATACACCAGCATTCTTATTTTATAATCATTTAAAGTTCTAATTTCTACAAAATTTGTCAAAACCATACGATAATATTATACAAATTATTTTGTATTTAAAAATTCATGACATTTTCAATTTTAATAGTTAAGGCTTCAAAATGTAGTACAATAATCTTTATAAGTTTTTCTCCCTGAATTTAAAATATACATTTTGAAAATAGATTTTCACAATTTTTTTACAGGCTACTAAAATATTAAATTTTAACGAAATTGGATATTTAAACATAAAATATCGACTTTTTCTCTAACGACTTAACTTTAAAAAAAAAGTCAAAAAATATTAATCATATTTACTTGCAATTTTTCACTATTATGATTTAGGAACAATGACCGTTATTGTTTTCTATATCGTAGTAGGTATAATATGCATAATATTCAAGCTAATTTTAAGCAATGTATACCTATACCATGAACTTATCACTATTATAATGTGCGTCTAGACGTCAGTATTAACTCATAAGTTATTCACAATAATATATAATAAAATATGTGATACAATATTATAATAATTAAATTATTATACACTATATTTTCGATAAAAATTAGGTTAACCTACATAATTATTAATTACTAATATTCAAATAAATTAGCCATGCTTAGTTAAATAAATAAATAATAAAATAGAGATAGAAATAGAGTTTGACTCTCTCAAAATCTAACTAGAAAAGTAGATTTGTTTTGCATGCATACACAACTATAGTCAACTACACCTATATTCATATAAACTTATAAATTATAACTTTAAGCTATTTCAAACCCATCTAAGTCTCAATTGTCTATATAATGACAATTATAATAATTTCAATAGCGCTCGAGATAATTGTTAGTTTTGTACAGACCCGATGTCCACTACAGTGACCTTTTTTTATATTCCTGCTAAGGTCTATATAACTCTAAATTAGTGATAATTTGGAGATGAATAATATCCACTGTAATAATAGGTATATACTGTAATAATATGAACTGTATACTTGTGTTTGGTCATTTGAATTACATACCATTTGGTAGTTTGGTAAGTACCTATTTAAAAATGTCCATTTCAAAGGATATTGGGAAATGTTTCTTAGTATTAAAAAAAATAACATATTATTATTACATAAGATATCGGGTCGACAACACTGCAAAAGTAAAAATTGACTTGGGCACTAATGCAGTTATAATAACTGTCCATTGAAATGGACAATGAACTTATAGCACTAAAATATTTCCATCAAAATAGTTGTGCCTCAGAAGGGTATACTGCTGTTCATCTCGAATTATAACAAAATATAGGTAGTATATATAGTATATAATATAGTACGTACATATAATATAACTGGTAATTTTTTTAATATAATACTCAGGTAATAAACATATTACTATTAGTATTATTATAACTAGAAACCCAAAGTTCAAAAAATGTTCGTATCGTATAGACAAATAACCAATATAGGTATATTCAAGATAAGGTTATTTTACAACATAACGGTTGCAAATATTGTATTATGATTTTTGAGTGTGCTAAACTGAAACGTACTAATTACAATGTAAGCTTATTTTTTTTAGGTAGTAATTATTCGTCTTATTGAGGTCAATCTTTTTTTCATGGAAATTCAAAAATGTAATTACTTTGAAGAAATACAATTGGTTATTATTGTTTGAAATTCCTACGTAGATATAACTTTGGAAAAAACTCTTCACTGCATATTATCAAATACATTAATAAATACAATTAATTTATATTTATTTTTAGAAAATGTATGATACATGGGATCTATTCATCGTAAAACACACATTTTTTAATTTTTTTTTTAAAATTTTTATATTAAATTAATTTTTAAGAGGACGCTCCCCGTGTATTTGTTGTCGCCGTAGTCTTACACACGTACGACATGGCAAATTGTCGTTCCCTGGTTTCAACAGTGTTATCGAATTTTTAGGTAAAAACATTATCTGTGCTTAAGCATCGGTTATTTTTCGATATTTTAATTTCTAAGCAATATATTTGTACATGAAATATCACAAATTAAAAATGCTTATATCTCACTTGAAAATTAAAATATCGAATAAAACCCAACGTTCAGGCACAGATTATACTCTATAAAGTTTTATAATATGATAATTCACTCTAATATAAAAACTAACAGCATGCTATTGAAACTAGTGAACGAAAATTGTCTATGTTGTACGTTTTACGTCTGTAAGACAGAAACAACGAATGCATGTGTAGCCCCTCCTAAGTCATAAAAACAAAATATTCATAAAAAAGTATCATTTTCTTAATGTATTTAATAACAACATGTATTTTAAACTCCTTATTCTAAAACAAAATATTTAATTGGAGTACTTCGAAACATGAAAATCAAATTTTAGACTAGTAGTTAATTAGTTACAAATATTTAAAGTTTTTAGAAGAACAGAGTGGAGTGGTTACAAAAATGATGGTCTTCTACACCACTCATCAAAACGTTAAATACTTATAGCTAATTAACAATAAGTGTTCAAAATTGTATTTTTATATATCGAAATACTCTGAATAATATTCTACTTCGGAGTATGAAACTAAAAATGTATCTTGTCATTCAAAAGAGTAAAAGACTTCAAAAATCATAACAATAGAAAATATAATTATTTTCTAAAAATGTGGATTTGTAGAAATTTTCAACTTCAAAGTATGTAAAATAAATGTTTTCAAAAACATTATTGTGTTCCGAAATAGTGAGTATCTTGCATTAAATGAATAGTTATGAAAATTTTCAGAATTATTTAGATGTAAATTTTTAAAAAAAAAATATTAAAATCATCTTGATAATTGGGTACTCTTACAAATATTTATAAAATTTTAATTAATTAAATTGGTGCATGGCGTCTGGACCATGATATTAATATTATCTACATTTCAATTTAATTTAATGGTAATTTTATTAACGTTATAAGGTATTTCATTCTAATTTATAATTAAAATTTGCTAACAGATTGCTGATCCGCTGAGGTAACAGGTGGATAACTATTGACTTGTATACTAAGTAAACTTACCTACATATATTTAGGAATATTTAACAAAATCAGAACATAACCCATCACTGTGTATTTATTTAACCATATTTAGTGTCAGAAAAATTTACAGCATCAAATATGTACATATTATAATTTATATTATATTACAATACATTTAATTAGTATGATGTAGGTAAATGTGTAAAAACGGGAAATATGATGCTCCTACTAATATAAACGTCACCAAATAAATGCGTTATAAGTTGAGCTTGTGTAATCTATGTTACAAAATCATACTAAATTTAATTATTAAGTACCTAACAACTATACCATAATTGTTTTATTTCCTTAAATACATAATAAGTAATCGTATTAATACGTAGATAGCTATTTCCGTATTTACATTATTACAATAATCCCTTTATATTTACTACTTTTGCACTTTTACTATAAAGATAGATGAACAAAAATTGAACTCAAAGTTCAATAGAGTATCTTGGAGAAAAGCTTCTGATTTCATGTGGACTCGTATATCTGATCCTATTATACAAAGACAACTCAAAATTTTGGCACTGAAAGGCCAATCGAATGTACCAGATTCAAAACTAAATCAGGTAAAAATATTTGTATTCATCTATTCACTAAAAACAAATATTCAATTCTAAATCTACTGCTGTACAATTGTACAATGCTTAACTCAAAATAAGCTATGGACCAAATGCTCGTTTTTTGTACTTAAGACAAATGGAGACCTACTTAAAAAATTATTATTTAATAAAAGTTATTTAAAAACTCATATTAAAAAATTATTAACTGAGACATTAGCATAACTTAAGTTCTAAGACAACCATAAATTATTTATGGAAATCGTTTCGAGTGAAAGAGAACTATTCAAGCTATACAGTTGCAATTGAGAAACTAAATTTAAGCGATACAGAAGACAATATTTTCCGTGTCGTAATCTTAACGTTTTTATTTTTTTGATATCATAATAATTTTAAAGTTTAAATAAGTCTTAAAAACATCAAAATAATGAATTTAAAAAACTAATTACTTTATTGTAACAATAGCAATACATACCAACTAAGTCGTTAATTTTTGTTCAAAATAGTGTATATATTTTATCTCGATGTCGTATTTAAATATCCACTATGGTATCCAAATGGGAGTGCATGTATCATATTTAATATAAAAATTCGTATCAAAAAGTCATTAAAACTGCCAATCTCAAACCCCCTAAAAAGCGGACGTTCTTACTCCTTTTAATCAATTTATTAATTATTATTATTTATTATTTATTATTTTATTCTATAGATTATTTAGCAAACTCTTGTTAGGTATCGTAAATTAAATAGACGTGCTTACATTTAGTTTATGTTTATATTATCAACATATTTTATTTTAATGGATAACTTAGGTTAGGTTTAAATCAATTATCAAGAATCCTGACTAACAGTATTAAAACTTAAAAATTAAATCGGTGTCTTTTATGAACGTTTTAAATTCTGATTTCGAAAATTCTTGTATACGATTACAAACAATATTTAGACGTTCCTTACAACAAACTAAACCTAAAGCACTGTCCACAATAAAACTGCATAACTTGAATGTAAAAAAAACCATATTTATAGGTAGGTACATCTTATAGGCGAGAGTGAGCTATATAGTTTTCTTTCCTATGTATTATATTTGATGAAGCAAAATAAATGATTTTGTATTTCTATAAAATAAATTAAAACTTTATAGCTTGGGTATATTAAATAGGTAGGTACATTTTAATATTTTCTTATCTTGTAGATGCATTCGATTTTAAATGAAATGAAAGATATTTATGCTAAAGCGAAAATATGTCCATTCAGTTATAGATTGACATCGTATTGTGAACTAAGTCTAGAACCAGGTATCAAAAATTCATTATTTATATATAATAAACAGTCATGTGCATAGTAATATGATAATTTTGAAAAAAAAATACAAAAAGATTTAGTAAGAGTAATGGCTAACTCAAGAGACTTTGAAGAACTATTGTATACCTGGCGTTCATGGAGAGATAATATTGGACATGAAATTCGACCCAAATACATAAAATATATGGAATTGGTTAACGAAGCTGCAATGGCAATAGGTATTGTGATATTTTTAAGAATTGAAAACAATGAAGAACAATTAGTTGTGCTTTTATTAATGATGTACATTATATGTTTATATTATGTATATTAAATAACAACACATAATATTGTGTTTATAAGTGACTGGCTGGATGTGAACAACGATATATTATTGATATTTTAGATTCAAGACCGGTCAAAGAATTGAATATTCTTATGTAATAATGATGTGTATTCTCTCCCGATTTAAAAAATATATTTTGAATGTGTTTAAGTATATATTTTTAATTTAAAACTTGAAACTTTTTCAAACAAAAATAAAATAACCGGGATCATTAGAAATTATTTTAACATTTGAAATTCCGCAGTATAAGCATAATATTATAAGGTATTTAATATACATGAATGAAACCATCCAGTTAAAACATAAGCCTTCGTGCAATGCGATGAAAGGTCACATTATTTTATTTGTGACACTGTAGGGTTTGAAGATGCGGGTCAACAACAAATTGCCATGTATGAAGATGCAAATTTTAAAGCAAAACTTGAAAATTTATGGACAGCCATAGAGCCGATTTATAAACATCTTCACTCTTACGTTCGGCGAAAATTAGTTTCTCACTACGGTACACGCAGGGTTCGAGTCGATGGACCAATTCCAGCCCATTTACTAGGTAAGAGCCATACTGCCGTTTAATGACAATTATATAAAGTGAATAATAGCTACAATATATATGCTTAATGTACGATATGTAAAATATTAAAAATAATAACTTAATGTTAGGTATATTTAATTGTTTTTCAAAATGCTTTACAAAATTACAAATATAAAATAAAAATTATGTTCAAATGTAAATGCATTGGATCTACAATATGTATCTACGGTATGTACCATATTAGGGATACCTACTTGAAGTTGAACAATGTTATAAAATCTATTTTTATTTTTTTATTATGTCTACTTACTGATGTTTATAATATTATAACTTGCATTGTATTTTATGAAATTCTGTGTTTTTGATAAGGTAACATGTGGGCACAGAACTGGAAAAACATAATAGACTTAGTGATTCCATTTCCGAAGAAAAGACGTATTGATGTTTCCGGTGAAATGTTACGTCAAGGATACACGCCTTTAAAGTAATATGTCCATCCAAATTAATACATCTAAACAAATAACAATAGCGCTATGACCTAAATACATTATTTATTTTTGAACGTACCTATTAAATTATGATTAACAGGTCCATTTATCGTCTATTTAATGTTTGACTTTATGGTATATTATACTGAAAATGTTCAGTTATAATTTAGATGTCAATCAACATTATTTAATGTACAACGAGGCCCCACCCGTTAGAAATAATCATAAAATACAAATTTAATAAATTAGGATCTAAATATTCTGAATACATTATTTACAAAAATAAATAAAATTATCCAGATGGGTACCATAATTCATAACTTTGAAGGAAAAAAATGTATTTTCTCTAACTTTCAAGTTTTTCTAAAATTATTACTTAATAATGTTAAATTTTTATCTAAGGCCAATTTGTATCGAATAAACGCAAATAAATTCCTTACTAAAATATTTTAGTTAATATGTTTAATATATTTATTATTAATTATGCAAAAATATTTACTATATTATTGTACTCGTATAGTTAATTAACTGCTGTGAAAGTGGATCCCTCAATTCTGAGTTTTACTCAATAAACCATAGAATAAATATTGAAATCAAATATATAGTTTAGGTTAGGCTTATCAACACGGAATAACTTAATACATATATGATAAATGAAACCATATAATTACTCATAAATATTCCTATACATACGTAGTAATTGTTGTATATTAATTACATAATTATACAGCCAAGACTCGCTAAGAAGGCAATATAATAAATAATTTATTCGTTACTATCACATATTCTTTATAGTTTTTAACGTCAACTAATAAGCGAATATTTACATTAAATGTTTACTTTTTAGTACCTATCTACTTAACATATTTTGGTGTCACTATTTTGTTCACCTTTTTAATAAAATCGAAGTAAATGAATATTTGAAAAATCCATTAACATTTGGCTCTAATCAAAGTCAAAGTAAACCCTCTAAAACGTGGTAAATGTTAATCCTATGTACATATAGTTTTAACGTGAATAATATGTGAGTAGGTGTAAGTCAATAGCAGGTACCTACTGTTCTTTTGACCATTTAATTAAGTATATACATCGAAGTGATAAGGAAAATCAAATTATAAGCCTTTAAGCCATGTGCAAATACTCATTAATAATTCAATGATCGACAATAAAAATACATTTAATAATTCAATTATATTTTTATCAAGTTTAATAAAAGATATGAGTGTTTTAAGGTAAATAGGAATAATATAGGTAGACAATAATCATATTGTTAATACTTATTAGTTATTATGAATTTGAAATTACATACTTGTATTTAGATTCCAATAGGTTTCCGTATTATTAAAATGAACCATTACATCAATATAACCGAATACAAATATATCTATAAGTCTATTTAAACTCATATAAAATAACGAAAAACAACCAAGACATTTTTTTTCTAATCTAACAAAAATACATTTACAGTTCATCGAAACCAAATAAAATAATAAAATGATTATAATTTTAAAGCACGACATGTTCATTAAATCTAATTATATAGGCACCACTACATTTCACAAGATTTATCTATATTATTCATTTTTATGAAAACTAAATAATGGAAGCATTTTCCTTACAGTTCTAATTTTGGTGCCCAAACCTAACTGTAATTTACAATACTTTTCGTCCGAATCAACCTAAACCTGTAGCACATATACTTAACAACCACAACAAATCTAAATTCAAAAATTTGTTGAATCACGTTCAACTTTGTTGTAATAGTGTGAACCCTGTAAATGCAGTATTGCTATTTGTTAATTACTAGATTACCTATAGTGGTTCATTGAATTTTAAAAAATAGAAATCTTTATTTTAGACGTGGGTACGTTTCAGGTCACTAATTATTAAACCTGTAGGTACTCACTACAGTATACTAAACTTCTGGCTATACCTACATCGACGGATATCAAAGAATACTTTGGTTAGGGCCTAGGCCCTAGGGGAATAAGAGAATAAGGCCAAAGCTTAAATTTAAGCTAACTTTCATTCCATGTGATGATAGGTTATCCTTAAGGATTAACTCTAGGATTTCTCTAGCATACCTATTTCATATTCTTTTCCTTTAGTCAAAATACATCGGCTGTCAGTTATGCCTACGAGATTTGGCTCATATCAACTAAATTTAACAAAACAATGTTTTTTTGCATTTTTTAATCAAAGTGCATATAATTGCATGATTTAAGTTTTCTGATATTTATTTGAAAAAATTAATGCGAAAACATTTTAATTTAATACAAATTGGTAGTAATTATTGATTTATTTGTAGTAGCTAAATAAGTTTACTATTTATAAACTTACTTAATCTGTTATATCAAGTAAAAATGTTACCTTAGTAGGCTTGTCCGTCGCTTGTGGTTTATGGTTCTTCATGGGTTAATTTACTAATCCTTAGTATGATGAGTGTTTGTTGTCTTGTTGACTGTTGTGTTGATACAAAATTTTATATTTTGTGGGTGACATTTATACAAACGATTTCAAAGCATCATAACTACACTTACTCAACACTCACTTAACTTGTGAATACGGAATAAACAGAATGTATTTGAAATATTTGAATGCTATACACAATGTGTTAAATAAACCAAACGTTGGGTTAGTTCAAAAAGAATTTGAAATGTCCCACCCCCGACTCATAAGTAATTTTTACCATACATACTTTGCACATTGTAATATTGAAAACTATCCAAGATCAATTACTGTGTAGCCAGGTGGGCTGGACCGACACTGTGTACATTTTACACATATAATAATAACAATAATGAATATATTTTATTTTAAAGAACGGACAAGTTTTAAATGTATAATATACCTAAATAATTATAGGATGTTCCAAATTTCTGAAGAATTTTTCACATCACTTGGATTAAAAGCGATGCCAGTGGAGTTTTGGCATAATTCAATTTTGGAAAAGCCAACAAACAGGCCAGTTTCGTGCAAAGCATCTGCTTGGGATTTTTGTAATAAATATGATTACAGGTAAATATTATTATATATAATTACCATTAATTACAGCTTGGTTATTGTTCATCATATTTTTGATTTAGAAAGGAATTTGCTTAAGTGTATTCTATTTTTAAATAAAAATATCTTAAAGTCTTATATCATTTTAGTAGGTAAGTAATACAAGTAGGTAATACAAGTGATGTAGTCATAATTTTACAAAACATAAAATTATTAGATACTTGCAATTTTTATTAACTTGTATTATTGTTGTTTATTGGTAGGTATTTTACAAATATATCCTAGGGTTCATAACTAGTAAAGTATGATTTATTAATGAAAATTGACTACCTAGTGAAAACTTGAATGAAATCGATTCTTATTACGAAATAGAGTTTAATATTCTATTATTGTAAAATAAACTAAATGGTGGTTAACATCTTGAAATTGACAATTTAACTAGGTACCTACAAACTTGTAAATATTATTGAAAGATTATACTACGTTTACTGAAATATCTAACTTTAGTTTACTATCTCATTTTCTATACAGTTAATAAGGCTGATTTTTCAAATGTTATAGAATTGCAGTAAGTTTGAAAATTATAATTTATATTTTAATTGTCACCATAATTATAATACTTTTCCACTAATTTTTTGCCCCGATACCTATTTAGGAGAGTTGATATGATGTTAAATATTGCGTGTGTACGATAGTGGGCAAAGTGCATTTACATTGATAATTCATGTGAACGACAATTCTTATCGCAAAGGAACCGATAAGTAGAACGTAAGCCAATATAAGAGAGCCCAGAAGGCCAGAACAGCCCATTTTCAAATGTGATTTTAGAGAGCAAAAATGAGCACCTTCGTGCCATCGAGTTTTCGAATTAATATTTTGGACTTAGAAAAAAAATGACTAAAATCGGATACTTTCCATAGTTTGAATTAAATTACTAGAAAATTTTTCTATTGAGAATAATATATGATTTATTTCCCCGTTGAAATTTACCAATTGTCTACAACTTATTACAACTTCGAGTCATCCTTGTCCAGTTGTTCATCAAACGGTATCTACTCTGTTTGAGAGAATCACTACAATATACAGGATTAAAAGATTTATACCGTTAATGCATAATTATTAAATAAAACAATAAATTACACAAACAAGCTCCTGAATAAAATTTTAAAAATTGTTAAGTGACGAATCAATTTTTTTAGAATAAAACAATGCACTGAAGTTTCAATGGATGATCTATTTTCGACACATCATGAGATGGCTCATATTGAATATTATCTCCATTATACAGATCAGCCACTGTTGTTTAAAGAAGGAGCGAATCCCGGTATGTACAACAAATATTTTATTATTACATTTATTTAAAATTAGATCGGTTACAAACATATCAATTTATTTAGGTTTTCATGAAGCTTTGAGTGATGCAGTTATTCTTTCTATTTCCACACCACGGCATTTACATAGGATTGGACTATTGAATAACATAACCGACGATTATGGTTGATTGAAATTTAAACTTTAAAAACAAAATATTTTATATAACTCGGTTGTTTTTATTTTTTTATTTTTAGAAAGTCAAATAGACTTCTTAATGGAAATGGCTTTAGACAAAATTGCTTATCTGCCTTTTGCCTATTCGGTTGATTTGGTAAGTTGCACTGAATGATATATAATTATGCTAGGTAACTAATTTTATAGGAAGGTATATCTTAAAATAAAAATGTTTATCAAACCAAAACAAAAAAAAGCGATTAAGCTAGGTGGCTAGTTGGTCGTTTTCTAAGGAGTGTTGTCTAGGACGTTTAGGTAACTCATTATGCTTCTAATAGCTACCTAAGCATCACATAATCATCAATATATCAAAAATAAATTAACGTTGGTGTGTTCAAGGGTAAGTGCGCCTACATAATAAAATTATTATACTTAAGGCACTTACGCACTTACAAGCACACATAAAGTTGTTGATATTATGTATTTTATAACCGTCTTTTTTAGTTGTGAATTTGTGATAAAAATAATCTAGGACTGAGAATAATATCTAATTTAAACGTCATAAATAAAAAAAACGTAATAATTCACAACCGCTATTAATATTTATTTTTGTTAATTTGGTTGTAAATACTTAGTAAAATATTCAATTTAACTAACATATTAGATTGGTCTCCTTAATACTAATTATATTTTCCAACTATTCGTAACTCATTTTTTGATGGCATTACCAATTCAACTTTCAAAATATAAAGATTATGATATTATTGATTTTATTATCATTTATAAATTTATTCCATTTTAACTTTAATACTCTTAACAGTAATTTAAATAAATTTTTAAAAAATGTGATTTTGACTATTTGAAATGCCTTTAAGAACGCTTGTGTATCAGTACTAATAGAAACTTTTTTAAAAAAAATGATCATCGAAATTGTTGAATTGTTCATTGATTTTTTTAGTCAAAATATTCAGTTAGTTAAATTTAAAGTTTCGAGCTGGTATCTATTATTGTGATACTCCAAATAAATACAAGTAGGCACTTATATTATATCACGATACTCGTTTTTAAGTATCTTAGCTTCTCTTGCCTATTTTTGAAATATAAATGTAAAATTACAGTGGCGATGGAGCGTTTTTTCCAAAGGCGTACACAACTTAAATGCTCGATGGTGGGATTTAAAATTATTGAATCAAGGAATCATTCCACCGATTGCCAGGGATGAAAACGATTTCGATCCAAGTTCTAAGTATCATGTGATCGCTGATACTCCTTATATAAAGTATGTATGAAACCTACATGTAATACTGTAAAAATGTCAACAATAGTTATATTAGAATTCTGGTGGCTTTATAATTTTGTTTTGCCCCTAGCTGTAGAGACTAGATTATGTTTGCTCAATGTGTATTGTGTACTATACCTATTATGTAGGTACTCTAGCTATTCTAAACTGAATTCTCAGGTAGTAATACCTACGAAAATCAATTTGCACTTTTCAAGCACAGACACCCGATATAGACTGCACATTGCAATTTTGCTATCTATACAAATCAAAATATTAATTATTAAATTATCTGTCGACAAAAATTTATATTTTTTCTAAAATACCTATGTTAGTTCGTTGTATGTACTTATAACTAATAGGTAATCAATTATTACTAATTATGTGAGTAGTTTTTGTCAATTCTTTATAAATATTTAATTAATTATTACCTGCGTACATTGTTTATGATTTCATAATTCATTTGGAAAATCAAAAAAAAAAAATCATGAAACTTAAGGTATAGTACATTATGAGTGAACACACCTCACGAGTTGACCACTGTAATGTATTTGTTAAATTTGAATTTAATGATTAATCGTAACATACGAAAAACAATTCTGAAAAGAAAAGTTGTATAAGTTGTATTTTTAAGGATATTTTCTAGTTTATTTATATTACATATAATCAAAACTCAGATCGACTCCCAACCGCGATACATGTAATATACACACAAATATGTAACCACCGGTGACATCTATCGGTTGCATCCAAATATACTCTGTTCAAGTTAAAAAACACAGTCGGTGGCGACCAGTTGGCAGTGGCAGTCAGGCAACACACCCGTTTGTCAACCCCGCCAAGTCAACTATCTGTATACCTTCCGTATAGTATTCTTTTTTCGATGCCTATGCGTGGTTGATCTGCGTATATCATTTGATCAAATGCTACCTATTAGTAATTTATTTTTCTGTAAGAAGTACTGTAGGTAAATCTATATCTTGCCAAATCAATTATAATAATTATTATTATATTAGATACTAATGGTACTATGACTAGTTTATAACTTATATTTAGTCAATACCAATAACCAACATACCGTAGAACAGTGTGAATAGGTTTATCGTTTATGGTATAACTAACTTCTAATGAAACTAAATATTTTGAACGTTTCATGGTGTATAGAAAATAATAAAATACGTAATTTATAGTATCAACTGTCAAGTCCCTTAATATTTTTTGAATAATTCCACAACTAACTAAAATTGTTATATTTCTTTTAAACATCAAATTTTGTTAAAATTTTAAGTTCAAATGCTTATAAAAAAATCGAAACTTTCAATAATTTTTTTGTGTTGTAAAAAAAATTCATCTTATGCAAAAAACTATGTATTACATTTTTTTTCAAAACATAAAATGTTTACCTCACAACATAAGTTGTTATATAATTTAGACTTCTATGATCTGTAACTATAGATATTGATTGAGTATTTTAATCTATAAGTTATCAAATATTTCAGATACTTCATTAGTATCATTCTACAGTTTCAAATACATGAAGCCTTGTGTACAGCAGCAGGACATATTGGTCCATTACATACTTGTGACATATACCGGTCAAGAGAAGCTGGTCGAATATTGAGGTAGGTATCAAAATTCATTTGATTACATACTAGTGGCATGAGTGATTTTATTCGTGGTATTTGGCCCAGAGTACAATAACTTTTAATGTTCCGACTTACAACGAGAGACAAGGTGACATTATTTTAAATTACATTAAATATAAAACAAAAAATTACCTTTATGTGTATTCGTTTTAAAACTTGTGATATAGGCTAGCTTAATTTTCCTGTTAAAAATATTATAACTATAATATATAGTCAGGAATTTGATAATTTAGAAATCTATTTAAAAAATGCACGGCAAAAAATGTTTCGTTAGTAAAAAGAATCAAAAATTTATAAAAATTAATTAAATTTAAAAATAAATCGAAGTAGATTTATGATTTCACAATGAATTTAATGCTGGTTGACGATAAGAAAACAAATAGGTAACCATCAATACTGAAGCTGACGGCAGTTTTGTAATAAAATACAAATCATCAAATTATTTTTAATAAGGTTTGAATTGAATCTAAACCGGTGCCTGGGGTAAAACTAATTTATAATTTCAGATTTATAGAAATATTTGAAGGTCTGTATTAAATTACATATTATATCATTTTTTTGACAAAATAACGTGTTACATAAAAATATCTAACTCAAAACGAAAAAATACAAATAATACCAGCAAACAAATAAAGAAACTAAAATTAAAATTTCTATCATTGAGTATCAAACAAGAACACAAGAAAAAAATGCATTAAGTTTCGGGATTAAAGTAATTATAACTATATTTCATAGTCTAATCTTTTACTTATAATTTATTCATCGAGTTGATATTTTTTTGTTTCTTGAAGTCGATATAAACTATATTACAATATATTATGTCCCCTTAATATAACTACCCCAATAATTAACAAAATAATGAAAATGCATAATAACTGACACATTAGCACACTAATAATGATATTTTTGATTGTTGCCTTTCTCCAATGGGCCCACGATTCTAATCTAAAAAACAAAATGGGGGCCTTTACAATCACTGGGTAGCCGGCTGCATTGTGTGCAAGTACGACACTAAATAATACGTAAAATAATGTTAACTAATATCACACTTAGGACGAGAAAAAAGCAGTGTACTTTAAATTAATTTTTTCCTATTTATTAATTATAGTCAGGCGTGGGGGGGGGCAATTTTCTTTGTGAACCCCCCCCCCCCCTCCACACCCGAAATTTTTTTATGTATATGATCATAGTATTTTGTTTAAAAGAAGTATAGACTGTACTTTTTATACAGTAAAATCATAATTAATTTACTAAAAGTGTATACTATTTATAATGAGTCAGGTTCGTACCAATTTACCTTTATTTCCAATGATCTACAATTTATACTTTATCATTCGATCGATTTATTTTATTACTGCGTTATAAGTTAAACCCTTTAATTTTCAACAAATATTTTTATAAAAAAAGTCAGTCAATCTTTAGATAATAAGTCCAATCATTCCAACAACCGCACTATATAGTCATAGTGCAGTCAGCCTCTAGCGCACTCATTTACTCGTTTTGGATAACCTGCGTTTATTATGGTCAAAATATGTAATTTTCTAAATATATCCACCAAAAAAATATTCCTACCCGTATTATGGTTACAAAAAAGTCTTAAGAACATAATTAATTTACATAATAATGTGAGCAATGTGGGAGTTTTGACGGGACCTTCAAGTTAAGGTAATTAACTTTCGTTTGACACTACCACCGGTGTAAACGATCAGGCCCAGATATAACTAGGCAACTAGCTAGTTACTGAGCTTAACTCAATAAGTGTTATACATAATTGTTTTAACCCGTTTTAACAGGTTTGGGGCTGGTAAAAGTTCTCAACTCGGTGAGCCTGTACATACTCTATCCAGTACTGTAAACGATTTCTACTGTATATTGTATATACCTACCTACTGCCGGATACAATTAGTCCAATGACCGTTATTAATTGTTACAGCTTAGAAACTAGCCATTAAAATCATTATGTATACGACAAAGCTATTGCTATTTTGATAAATCCACATATAAAACTTTTTCCTTTTCGTCCACAGTATGAGCGCTGATTAAAAAAAAATCATTTATGTCTAACAAAACTCAACTATTTCACTACATATTATATATTATGTTTTGTCTCTATTAGTGAAATAATGTCAATGGGCTATTCAAAACCTTGGCCACAAGTTATTAAAATCCTTACTGGAGGAAAAACGAGTGAAATAGATGCGAGGCCTTTGATTGAATATTTTAAGCCACTCACACACTGGCTGATTAATGAAAATAAAGCAGAACGAATAGGATGGTCTAGATTAAATGAAGACATAGGTAAAACAAAACTAAACCAAAATGTTACAAAACATTAACCATATTTGTTTTATTGATTTCAGCACTGTTCGAGCCCTTATCAAAGGCTAACAATTGCTATTCAGTCAACAAATACTTAAATTTATTCGTTGTTTTTAATATATTAAAATATTTGTACCATTAATTTGACATATTTAATAATATTTTAAAATTTTAAATTGTAATTCAATAATGTAGTTTTAACCCAATTTGTTTTGTATTATTTAATGTTGAATGTTATTGTAACTCATTGGTAAAATGTTTATGTAAAATACACTAAAACGTTTTGATTTAATCCTATAATATAATTTATCCATTTACTTAATTTAAAATAAAATGAAGAATGTATGTTTAAAAAATGTGTTTTATTGAAGTTATACGTGTTTGTAATATTAATGACTACAAAGTACAAACACCTCAATATACTGTAAGACTATCAATTATATAATATTATAACCATAACCTATACATAAAAAATATGGCAGGCGAATAAATCTAACCACACATAAGGGGTCCGATTGACATGAAATATGGTGCTGACTACACAGACTTTCAATAACACCGGGAATCCAGGTAAACAAAGCCAAACGTTTGTACAACAAAAAAGGGACCAATTTGTTTACTATTGTTAGTTCACAAAATGGTTTTAAAAAAATAATATTATTATGTAATATAGTTACCTACTTAATCTTGGTCTAAATATCCTGTACTGAAGTATTAAAGTCATAAAAACTTAGACAAAAACGTATTGCAAAAATCAAATTATAAAAAAATATGGAAAATAATCAGCTTAAAAACAAAATAATAACAGGCAATTAGATT
Source organism: Myzus persicae (assembly GCF_001856785.1). Lineage (NCBI taxonomy): Eukaryota > Metazoa > Arthropoda > Insecta > Hemiptera > Aphididae > Myzus > Myzus persicae. The sequence goes on from NW_019103915.1 coordinate 107,032, forward strand.
ATTTGAGTATATGAGAGTCAAAATGTCAAAGACTTACAATATATTATAATTGTATGAAAAACTATAACTAATATCCATAATGTTATGTAAATGTACAATAGAGTCTTATAAATTGTTTTTAAATTTATTTTGAAAGAGTGTCAAATTCGAACTATGATGAATGTGTTTGTAGTTTCACTGTTGTCTAGTATCGTAATTTAATTCAATAATTAAATGTATGATATTTTGAATGAAGAAATAATTTATCGGTTTTACAATGCTGTTTTGTTATAATTATAATTATTATCTTTATTATAATATGTATAATGACGAAATCTTTATTGCAGTCTGGACGTTATGAATTTAACACAGGTGCATAGTTGTAATTGTGTTTGCCTAGCTGCGAGGCGTACACGTTATCGATGCTACTTCTATGATTTATTTGATCACCACAATGTTGGACAACACAGCCAGTGCCGTAACTAGAGAGTCAAAGACCCAGGTGCTACAAATGTACATTGGCCCTTCTTTCTTGAGATAAATAAAAAAGTCGGCCTGACTTCACACCATGGGAATTTTTTACTCCTTAGATAGAATAGTATTTGTGGATGTTTTGAATTTTAAAGAACCGATAGATAATTTTCTCGTTGAAACAATTCTACGAGAGCTTCAACGTAGTAGGTATACAGGATCACAATTTTATATTGAACAGATTTTATTGATAAAAAAAACTTGTAAAATAAACGACGTAGGTAGATAAAATAAATAAGTTAATACTTAAAATATATAATATGATTATTGATTCTACAAACATAATTTACAACAAAATATAACAATTTTAGTATTACTATTATTACGAAATAATGTACCTATTACATATTTTATAATATTTAAGTATTAAAAAAACATTTTCTTCCGAGCTTTAGCATTTGTGAAATCAGCAATAATTTTTTCAATATTTCATCAGTACGACCTCTTTCAATACTTAATACTGATACACTACTTAATCTATTTTGGGAAGTAGAACTATTCAAAAAAAATGTTTATCAATTTGACTAACCCTGAGTACGAGTTGATTGCATTTCTACTGTACACGATTCAGTTGATTTACCAGCAATCATTTTGCTATATATCCATTTAGTATATATCAATATTTTACATAATGAACATTTTAAACGCATAATAATAATTTACCTTCAACCCTCTATTTATTATAAAAACTTGAATTAATATTTTTTACTTAATGAAATTTTCAAAATATTTATATAGATACATTGTAGGAAATTTAAAGAATTTAAAAATGTTTTATTTTTATTTTAAATGTTGGTAAAAAATTATTTGCAGGTATCGGTCAAAAAGCTTGAAAATTAAATACAAGATACTACATAAGTTGTTCTTACTGTGATTCAAAATTATTAAAAAATAATTATAAATGAAGGTTTTTAAAATGTCAAAATTACAATAATTTGCAAATCATTTTGCAGTTAAAAATGTATAAAATTATCAATTTTTATAGCGCAGTCTTTACATCACGTAGTACACGGTTACTCTTAAGTAATTCTTCTTGAAGTCTGAAACTCAAAAATTTAAAAAGACATTTTAGACAAATTATAGTGAAAAAAGATATTTAAACGAAGAATAACAATTTTAGTTAATTTTGCTACCCCAAAAATATTATTATTAGTGTAAACTTGAATCTTTTACGTATCTATCTTTATTACTATATTTTATCATACACAATTCGAAATATTTAATTACATTTAGTAATTTTATATTATATTCAGATTAACAGTTATGACTTATGGCCTTATGGTAGTTTTGAAGTATTGAGTATTTTTAATTACAATAAATCTTTAATCCGTATACCTATCGAGTATCGAGTACCTATTTCATAAATATGTTTCATAAAAAGTTACTTGGAAACATTAATTTCTAATTCTATAGGTTAACAATTGTTATTACTTATTAATAGGAAATAGCCAATAGGAATAGTATTATTTAGTATTAGATAGCTAACTAGTTGGACATATTTTTATCTCCATTATTGTTAAACTGATTAGTATTAATATATTATCAAGCCGACCCCACACGACTCGTATATACTCGTTGAATATTCGTCAATCGTTGTGCATTACATGTATATAGGTAGGTATAGGAGATATTTAATCATAAAGCATAACGACTATTTTTACTCTCGAAGTCATTCGTGGTTTCACATCTACTGTAGCAATTTATAATCCGGTCTGTTTTTTACAGACACTCGCACAAGATCGGGATATATATATAATGTATCTCATCTTTTAGTGTATTACGAACATTTGAAGTGCCTATCTGTACATAACATGTGTGAAATTCAAAATAAATTCTTCTTCCCGTCCATTTTGGATGGAGCCTACTTGAAAAATTGAAAAACCGATGACTTTTATTATAATCAAATATTTATAACAATTATTAAGTTATATTATTTCAAATAATTAAAGCAAATATTAAAGGTGGCTACACTGCCCATTTGTTCTCTCCGTATTATTAGTGCGTAACATAGTGAACATACCTAATGTTACGCTCAGCAGATCACGTTTAGCTCTATTAGCTTAAAATTTAAAGCAAATTAATCTCTTATAAAATGTAAAGTTAAGATTATAATCAAGGACATCTCTTTTTATTATACATATAAGTGAGTTGTGAGTATTCTAACATATACAAACAATTTACAATTTTAAAATACTCATAACTTGCTTTAAAATTAAATTATAATACATACCTTATGAGAAGCCCTAGATAATCTTACCTTTAAATGTTATAAGAGATCAGTTCGCTCTAATTCTTAAACTAAACGTGATCATCTGCTGAGCTTGAAATATTTTAAGTTGCGCACTTGTAGGGCGGAGACAACAAATGTCAGTGTAGCGTCCTCTCAAATAATATCTTTTAGTATCATCTACTAGTGATTTGTATGTTTTACTGTTAAGCTACTTATTTTTTTTATTTTTTTTTTAATAAGCTTTTATTTACTTAAATTATTAAGCCAGCTTTTTAATTGTAAAATATTGTATGTATTTAAAATATATATTATAGATATCGAGTTTAAACGTTTATCGTATAATATGATACAGTTAAACTGATTAAATTATTAATATTAATTTTATTTTAATGTTTCGACTGGGTATTGAATACCCACACTGTTTTTAATTTTAATATTTCTACCTATTATACCAATGACTAGTTTAATTTAGTACCTAGTATTTGCTTGTTTTTTTAAGTATCTTTCCACAAATCAGTTCACACATAGCTGAAATGGTCACAAATCATTATTTATTTAATCATTACATTGGATCAGAAAGCTATAAGAAAAAATTCCTGTAGAAATCCAAAAACCTAACAATTAAATTATGGTCATATACTCATATATAATGGAATCAAGAAGTTGAACTAAGTTCGAAATAATGTCTAATGTAAGCTTCAAAATATGTGATGTTATCATCAACCATAAACATACCATATTTTAAGTCGTTATTAAATTATTAAATTATAAAAATATTTTCTATAGTTATATATATAAATATAATATATGTATATATATTTTTTAATTTAAATGGTTTAGTTGGTGCAAATGCCATCGCAGAAATTAAATATCACTGTAATGCTTGGAATTCAGTGTCTACTCAAAACAATCGACAATACATAGTAGTCAGTATAGGTATTAATTTATAATGAATAATAAATATATTGTGTTTCCAATAATATTTATCTTCTTCTTTAGCTATCTATTAAAAAATATTTTACCATAATAATACTCATATAATGTACTGATAACTGGTAACTGTGGTAACAGTTTAAAAAAATGTTATAACATGAATGTGACAGCTACAAAATTGGACAATGAGATATTTATCGTCAGTTTTACTAAAGCGGAATACCTAGGTAGCTACCTATTTATTATAGGTATACTATCGATAAACGGAAAATTAGTACTGTTATTGTGATTTGCACAAAATAAATGAAATATAGGCGGAATATTGGTACTATGAAATATATTATTTTCAGTGGTTCAAAAAATTAAATACAACTAAATATATGTTCAAAAATATATGTGTCAAAAATTAACATGTAGTTACAGTAAAAATAGTTCACAATAATTCACAATAGTTTCCCTCTCGTATTTTAAAAAAAGTCCATTGCAATTTCTCTATTTACGTAACTAATAATTATTTAATGGAGAAAATTTAAAAAATACTAATATTAATTTAATATTAAAAATAATCATCCAACTAGAAATATTGGGCATGATGGATGAAACCATTTGACTTGAAATTTCTCGTGTGTCTAAGGCTCTTCTTTTTTATTTTATGTTTAATAACAATTATTTCGTCAATTTTATTATTTGAAATGTGATTATGTGGCACTATATTTTAATAGTTTATATACTGAAATAAAAAATTAATGATTTCACTTTGTATAATACATTACAATACTTACAATAGTATAAATTATTACTAATTTAAAACTTACGAGTTTAATTTAATTTTTTGTAATTTTTTCCGGACATTTTAATGTTGTATTTTGTGAACATTTCCACCCAATAGTATTATTAATTTTCCTTAAAATTACATACGAATAATTCTCAGTAATTAGTAATTCATTTCCCTTTTCAGTTCTACAACTTTCCATTATGACAAAATTAAAAATGACACGTGGCAATAAGTTGTATTAGGTCGCATGAAACCCAATATACAATATCTTTATTCATCGTTATCGATATTGTCATTTGTCGTTGTATGGATCAGATTAATACTTCCCTAGTTCCCTACGATTTCATGTAGTACTTATGTAATGTTTAGATGTTTTATGATTGTTTTTTTATAATTTAAGAAACCCTGGTTTTTAACGACCGTACCAATTTTCCGACAATCTATACTATTAAATTATTGGACAACAACATATTACAAAATACAAATTGATTTATTTGATTGTAGACAGTGTATATCAAAAACTGGGCCACTGTGGACAAAATGTTTTATGATTTATGATCATAAATTTTAGATGCCTATACTTCATAGATTTTTGGCTATTGCACAATATCTAAATTCGTTATTTTTCGTTTAAATATCCCATTTCATAAATTTGAAGTCACTTAACTAAATTAGATATTATTATAATGCGATTCGGGCTATAGATACATAGCTTAAAATTAGTTTGAATATAATGCATTATGCATATTATACCTATTATAAATATATTATCAAATTCATACGATTTATGTTTTTCAATTTTTGATTTACAAAATTTAAATTTAAATCGTCGGAGGAAAAATTTGTTTGTTTCAATATTTCGTCGAAAATTGAATTTTAGCTGTTCGACAAAAAAACGTAACAATGTATTTTTGATGATTTTAGAATGCTATAATAATAACTTATGAAAAATCTTGGTTTAAATTTTCAAACCTTAGCTATAAAATCAAAAAATATTTAAACGCATAACTTGCCTACAATATAACAATCATAATAACTTGCAAAGTTGCAAAGTAGTTTTTGGTTAAAAATCTATACAATTTTCAATTTTAATAGCTCGGATTTTAAACAATTAATACAAGATTACTCACACTTTTCACATTTTATAGGAACCTAAAAATATCAAAAATATAAGCCTATAATGTTTTGTTAGACATTTTAGTTCAAATTTTGACAGAATTGAATATTTAAGGTTTAAACAAAAAATTACGATTCTTGTTATTATTCAAAAAAGGGATTTCAAACTTTTCTTCTCTGCGTATATTAATATTTACTATGCACGATTAAATTTTCAAAACACTTTAAATTAGTTTCAAGATATTTATACAATCATATTTTCACAAGCTCGTTCTACTGCTGTATGTTATTGCGTCGGTACTGACATTTTAGTTAAAACAGCTATATGAATATTACTAGTATTGGAATCCAATTTATGTGATTTTTTTTTTTGGGGGGGGGGGGACATAATAATCAGTTTGATAACATTTGATATATAAATTAATATAGTTTTTACTGTGTAAGAATTTATATATGGGGGGGGGGGGCTTGGAGAATACTTTCTGTATTACTAATAACAAGTTACTTATTGTTAGGTAGCCATGTAAAATATTATAAAAATATAACAACAAACATCCTTGGAAATATAGACTGACCAGTGATCACACAGAATTGATTATCGAATAGAATGATTCATCATTGAATTCAAATTTAACACATACATATATATTTTATTAAAATAAATGGCTTCAACACATATACTACCAACTCTACAATGATGAGTACTCGATACCTTCTATATAGCAGAGCGAGTTCTCCATTTTTTGTTAACTTAATAACTTATGGTCTCCCTAAGTACCAACTACATTTGATGACAGAAACTATCCTCAAGGCTGTTGTTTAAAGCATTGTTTCTGCTCCAATAGGATATTACTGACAAAAAATAAATATTAGTAAAAAAACACATAAGTCATCATTGTAATACTAATAGGTACACATCGGTCCGCTTAGAAAATAAATAATAAAATAAGAATTAATATTTGTAATGAATTTTCTATTTTCCAAGTCTGGTATTTACTGTCATAGAATTCGTATCCTCAATTAATATTTTGAGTATATCGTCTACTGTGTAATGTGTATTGTATAGTTACCTAACTCGATAAGCAACTGATGTTTAAACGTCGAATTGCAATTATCATCAAATTTGCACATCTCTCCGACATACATGAACTCGTCATGCCGTCATGGAATATAGGAACTTATTTCTACTTGTTTGATTCTAAGCACTTTATTGTTGCTATAATGAAAATTCAACCAAATCAACATTACTGAAACACATCAAATTACGTTTATTATAAAAACGAAATTAAATTTGATATTTGTGCATAATGCATACGGTCTTATGAATCGTGTTTATACTATATTTCTATAGGTACCTATATATTATGGCACGCGATCTTTTAACGGACCGACCAACTATCTTCTACTTGAGTTAAGTAGAAAACTAGAAATGCACAATAAATCAAATGTCCATTAACATCACAATAATATAAATAGCATAAAAAAAAATATTCAGTAAGAACACAATTATGAGCCACAGAATAAAAATATGCACCTGATTAAATTTACGATCAACATAATTTATAACACCGCTATAAATAAAAAAGGATTTGTCTTAAATCGTATTTAATGTAGACTAATAATTTATATTTTTTTTTTAAATGTCAACATGTAATAAACTTGTCAAATATTCGATAAAGTATTGTTCTATGGAAACTTACGTTTTTTATATCAAGTGCGGGAAAATCTGTTTTCGTACACTATTTGGCCAAGAGATAATGCTAGCGTGACCTACCTACGTATTATTCACATTTTGCAACAATATTGCAACTTTCATATAGTGTGTACGTGTGCCTATGATGTAAAAAACTTATGTTATGTATATAATTATTATATGTATACCTAATCAGTTTAATTTACAGTTTTATTCTATGAATGAAATATTTAATTTAATCTCAATAAAGTTGTAAAAAATGATAAAAAAAATGTGTTAAATTTCATATATATATAATGACTATATATGCCAAACATAGTTTGTTATTTCATAAAACATTTGATGGCATGTACTATATGTATAGGTATAAAATTCAAACAAATTTTTTCTAATTTATTTTATGTTCTTATTAGCGCCCATTATATTATACTCGTTGTTCCATTACACGTTTCATTTTTCGTCGAACACTTTATTTTAATATTGTGGTGGCGAAAAAATTCCGGGAAGCTGCTGAACACGACACCTCTACATAATAGTATGTCTATATTTGATGTTTACTAATTTAGTTTTCTTAGTTTCGTCGACGCATTTCCCAATGGGCTTTCGAGAACATTTAATATAACAGTAACCAATTATCGAACGGAAACCGCAAGCAGGCTCCCGCCTCGTTAACGAAGCCCTGATCATCATTGCGGGCTCTGAATTATATTATTCTCTAGAAATATGCCATTATAACTATATACGTGTGGGTCACACAGTAAGGTTGAGGCGGCTAATATTGATTTTCTCGAGGACCGAGTGCGTTTGCGCAAGCTCGGCGGCACCGACCGACCTGCCGTGAACTTATCTTGGCCGTAATAATATACTCTGACAATATTGAGTTGTTGGTCTCCGTCATTTAGCTATAGAAGGGACACTGAAATTAATTTTTTTTTTTAATCACAATTTTAACGTTTTTTTTGTTTTTATTTTACTGAAAAGACTGAAAACATGATTTTCTTTTATTTGCACGACACAACAGTTCTACAGCATACAAGGTAAGAAATAAACGATAACAACTTTCACTACAGTGTAATTTATTGAAATAAATATTTTTAACGCCTCGAAATTAAAACTAAATTAAGTTTTATGCTTAAATGTTATAAATGGATAAGCAAACAGCTGAACATTGTAATAAAACATATTATTATTATACATAAGTAGATATAATGTAGTAATTCTATCATATTTACTTACCTATAATATTATAACCTATGTTATTGTTTCGCGTATAAGAATGGTGTTCGTTTGTAGCGTTCAAAATATTGTCGCTATGAAACAATTATTGGAACGATTTATATTATTTATTTATTTAGGTGTATTGTATATGCAATAGAAAATAAGAGTGAAGGTATAAATTATACAAAATATATTATACAGAGTGATTTTATAACAATCATTTTGTCGGTAAATGATTATGTGTAGTGTGTTTAAAGATATTTTTTTTTTTGATACATAACAATTATTAGAAATCAATGGAATTTGAAGTGCGACCATAGTATGGAGTGACATACGGTCACAAGGGTAGGTTTATACCCTTCAAAATGTTGTTGCACTACTAAACTATCTTTATCTAACCTATGCATAATATTATGTAGCTAATTAACTAATGGTCAGATATTTCTAGGGATTTCAACCATTTATTTTCATCAAATTCAATTTCAAATCGTTAGTTAATTTGTTACATTTGTGTAATGGCTCAAAAAAGTAAAAACTTAAAAAACTGATATAAAATGGTAAAAACATTTTTTTTTAACTGTACTATTATAACTTTAAATTATTTTCAAAATGTGTATTTTCAAAATCAGATAAACTTACCTAGAAAATGTCTACTAGGAGGTAAAAGAATCACCTCGTATATTAGGTGCCTACAGGGGCGTATTTAATTGAGGTCACATGGGGCCCGTATTTATTACTTTTTTACTACCTATCTCTCTTACTAATTAACTAAATGTTATGTTTCTATCAAACACATGTATTTTGGTCATTTGAGTATAAATTATGACATTATTTTGAGATGGAAAATATGAGTTCTAACTTTTAATAATGTTTAATTTGGATTTTTTGTTTGTGCCCCCCCCCCCCCCCTCTTCAGCTATAAGACATTTCTAAATACGCCCCTGGGTACCTATGTATTTTATACTGGCTATACGTTTTAATAATTGTATAGGGAATATTTTATATGATATATACCAACTGTTACCAACCATTGTTTGCATAACAATCATAACATATAGTTAGGTATACCTACCAAGCAAATTGTCATCATTTAAATAATTCGGTGTGCCCTAGTTTCACTGCTGTTTGTTTTATCGGCACACCGCACGTCGTCGGTGCCTACGCCTACGTGTTTTCAAGGTTTTAACTACGATATACACACGTAGTATATCATTTGATGTGTGTTTGGATTTGTTAGTATGACTGAACCGCTCGTGCGTTATGGGGGAAAAAAATAGTGAATCGGGTCTCTGGTTGATTATTATGTTTGTTAACTTAGTAAAAAAATTAAATTAAATTGATTGAACACGCGTGATTAAGTGTTATCATCTTGTGACATTCATGTCATGTTAACCGATATCGGTATAGATTGTAAGCATAATTTATTTAAACAATACAAAGTGAAATTAATATTTTTAAAAGAGAAACATTTATAAACATAACTATTTATTTTTAAAATTTTATCGAATTGAACTGTTACCAAATATATTAAAATATAATATAAATAGATATGGAATGTATAATACCAGTAGAGTAGATAAAGAAATAGTAGGACGAATATACAGGAACGTTTTTTTATATAGTATACCAATATGGAATACAATAAAAATTGAATACCTATTCACTTTTTTACTGGAAACTATTATAATATATTCACCACTATTCGCATAAAAAAATATATCTGTACTTATATCATTATTGTTTTATGTAAAAATGAAATATCTATGGATCCATATTATATGTACTAATCTTTAGAATGTGATATCCCTTCAGAAGTTTTTTAATTACATTTTTATATTTACTTATCTAAATATAAATATTATTAATCTTGTACTCATACCTATTTATAACTGATTGTTATTTTCCACGTTTGTTAAAGATTTCAATTCACAGTTAGTAAAATCTATCTGTTCTTTAATATTTATTATCTAAATCAAAATGATTAGCTATTACTTATTAGGTACCTATAGACATAAAATATATAGGTAATCAATTACATAATTTTTCATAAACTGGAACAGTTTTATTAATAACAAAACCAGCATATTAACATTTTACCTCTACTGGAGGAATTTTTCAAAAATATGTATTACTATTACCATTTATTATATAAATACCAGTATTCATATTTTATAATCAATGCTATTACCCATTAATGTGTCGACTTATATTTATTTTTCCTATGTAGGTACCATCGTCTTATTCTGTAAACTGTTTATTACTTACTACCCACATAATATATTACAAAATATGTTTGATCTAAGATTCGACGACTGGAAAGTAATTATGAATAAAAATAAATAATACACATGAATTAAATTAGGTATCTACATTGTCTAATTTAGTAATTAGTACTTAGTAGGTACTTCCCTTTTAGAGGACACGCCGCACATAATGTAGATTTTCCAAAAATAATATATATATACTATCTCCTACCCCCCTCTCCGCCACTAAAGATTTGTATTTTTAATAAATATATTTGTTAAAAAATTGTAAACCAAGTATGAACTACCCTTTAACTACCTATAGGAGTTACAAAATAAGAAATAAACATCCTTCAAGTCTTGTATAACGCAATTGTGCCCGTAAAAAGTATAAAATATAGCACTTTATAGGCTTATCCTTGTCTAGATTTTCACAAAACCATTTCGGTAGTTGTTGAGTAGTAATAATATACCTAATAATATAGTACCTATATTAGCTACAAACATACATTCAACTTCATACTTGTTTTAATATATGATTTTTGTATTCAAAACCATAAACGCGAAGATTCAATACATGCTTTTAACTCATCTTCCCGAGTAACCAATGCCAATAAATACTAATTTCTCCTATTACTATTACAGTATTATAATCTGTAAGCTGTAATCGAAAGCAAACATGTATAAACAAAACTATCCATCCTAAATCTCAAAATCATTTCTTAAATGATCAATAAAAAAATTAAAGACCATTTATAGCACGAGTAAAATAGAATAGAAATGCTAATATTTTTGTAAAAATGTAGTTATTATTTTAATGCCTAATGATAATTATTTACAAGTATCAAACATTATTCCATTAATAGGTAGTCCATATTCATATAAATATTTTTTTTTATTAGTGCCTATCTGGTTATAATACAGTACATAATATAAAGTATCTATGATAAAATTCTAATTTCAATCATTTTTACTTTTTCTACATTGTGATGTACAGACTACAGAGCCACAGAAGCTTTTATTTTGCCTATTTTATCATTAGGCCATACAAACATAAACACATACACTAAAGGCCTAAACCACACTATAGTAACTATCATAAGCTTTTAAAAACATAATTATATATTTATTTAATGTTGAAATGGAGTTCTTATAACCGTTGTATTTTCACAAAAAGTTTAGATATGCATTAAAATTAAAATATTAGTACTTTATTAAAATATTAATTTTATTATTTGTCTATATTAATGTTATTTGGCTTATTTATTAATTATCATAATTGTCATTTTCCTTGCTTTTCGATACCAAACAGTGTCACAGTGAATATAAAATAATTGACAGCGATAATGTTATAGAGACAAAAAACAATTGAAAAAGCTTTACAATAGTGAAATCTAACACAATTTTCTTTGATTGAATATTAATGATTATTAATTTTTAATTTTAAAGGACAATTTTTTTTCGGGTCGCAGGCAGTTGCTTTTTCCCCTCCCCTTTAATATACTTCTATTATGTACTTCAGTGTTTGTATCAAACATCCATAAGATTAATTTTTTAATTTTTAATTTGTATATGTTCAAAAATCATTGTTTAATATATGTAGATTTACATGTAATACATAATTAAGAATACCTAATAAGAATATTTTGAAGTAAAATGTTAGTTTAATATAGGTACCTACTTTTATCAATATAAAACACAACATTTTCAATACTTGGATCACTGACATGTCTAGACTACAGACCTATTTTGCTCGTCATGTACAAGTTAAATATAGGTATATGAATATATATCTGGATAAGACATGGTGGTGATTGAGAGTATAAACCCTCAAATTTCGAAAAAAAAAGTATCGTAATTATCTTACTGTGAATACTGAAAACAATAACAAATAAAAAGTATAAAATATAATTTTAATTTATACTTAAGTACCTACACGAAATTATTCACTTTGATACATGTTTCGTAAAATTTCGCAGCCCGTGCATGTGCAATATGCATTATATTATACATGACCCGTATGATTATATAATATGTAATGACCTAAAATGTTTTATGCAAAATACAAGACCAACACGCTATTATTATGTTTAATGATGTAAAATAATTTATCTGGAGTCTTTGTTACAACTTGGCCAAAAGTAATATACTTTTCCTATACTTAATTTAAACAATGATTAACAAAACTTACGAAACCATTAAATATTAGATTGAAAAAAAAAATAAGAAATATTAGATTTTATTATTTTTATATTATTATTTTTATTTATTTATTTTATTTGACGTTTTGGAGTCTCGCTATGGATTTTATTCAAGCGAAAAAAAATTTAATGATTCCGAATTCAGTTAAAAATTATACAAGATTTAATCTTTTCAATTTGTTCCTCACAATTTAATAATATTTTCCTTGTAACGGAAAGTCCCAACCCCTGTTTACGATGAATTTATTTTAAGAAGACATATTTTTAAAAGTGTACTGCAGAGCACAGAGTATTTTGGGCACCAATAAGTCACTAGATGAATATGTTGGTCTCAATAGAATTGTATTATTCTTCAACTCATTATAAATAATATTAGATATATTATAGTATAATATTATACTATTATGGAATTTCCAACTTATTTTCCTTATTTCTTCTTAGTATATATTTTGATGAGTGCCATCATCATCAGACAAACAAAAGTAATTTTGATTATTCGTACAATATATGTTGACATTACAAGTCTAGGTTACATTTATAAACTTATTCAATATTTTTTTTTCCATAAAAATTTATTTTGAACTGTAGGTACCTATTGATTTGCGACGCTACCTCCATTTACCCTCGCTGAACGATATAATATTATTATTATTGTTCTTTATTACTTCGAATATAATATCATGTTCGAGTTTTTTCATTACGTATTAGTTATTACTCGTTGGCCATTACTTATTAGTTTATTACTATAGACGGATAACGATACTGTCGATACCTACCTACTGCTGTCAATCATCATTATACTTTTATACGTCATCTCTACAATAATATTGCCATATAGACAAAAAGCACGGTAGTGGCACTGTTATAAGCGATATTGATATATTATGGGCACAACTCGTGGGTACCTAAAATGTAAAACAACTTTTGAGGGTTATCCCTTTAAACTTTAAATACTTCAACTTTGGTCCAAATGGGGTGGATGATAGATAACAATAATTGTTAACAGAAATAGCAAAACTATTATTAAAACTAATATAGATTGTCTTAGAACATATTAAGTTAATAATAAATAACAGCTGATAAAACTAATAAAAACTGTTCTAAACTATAAAACCATTTTATTTTTAACTATGACCTAGAAAATGAATGTAGCCAGGTTAATTGATTACAGGGGTATCTCAACCATAAACATCGCATTTTGGAGAAAATTAGATACGTCTATAATAAACGTATATTATAATTCCGAGTCATGTCCATTGAGTGGATGGGTGACGCAGCGAAGTAACGGGCGTCAAAATAATACAGATAACACTATCATAATATACAATATTATTACTTACAATATACATTAAACGTATAGTACATTAGTAGTTAGTACATATCTATATATAATAGTGCGATAGGCTTATATCAAACGATGGACACACTGAAGTTTTAGTTTTCGTTACGAATTAGATGGATACCGTACTTCCGTCTACCGTGCATTTTATTTTAATCATATTATTATTGTTTGTTAGATTTTACACAGCTCCTTTGGTATTCAATAACGAATGCAAAACTTTTAATTTATTTATTTATCAGGTTGTGTGGTTTTTTACCGATCCCATCATTTAAAATGAATTTAATATAACGAATAATTAATTTAAAAGAATATTTTATTTAGGGAATGAGTTGTATTTGTACAGTATAAGTACCTATACTATATTTCATACTGACAAGTCAAACAAACACTTTCAGAAAAATTAAGTATCATAATTCTTTTTGCAAATATTTGTGGGTGGCTTATTAGTTATTATCTACTGTTGACATAAAATAATCTATTTTTAAAACTACGGAGGTGAACCAATTCAATTAAAAACAAACAAGGTTATCTTTGTACAAATATTTTACCCTATAAAATAATACTCATGAATCACAATAAAAATGCAGGGCTATAAAAATATAACAATTAAAAAGGTGGACAAGTGTCAAGTGAGTAGGTACCGCTGTGTTGTACATGTCATAATATAATTTCATTGCTAACGAAAAATGATTCTAAGTGAAGGTGGTTTATCAGCCTAAAAATGATTAAGTATATTTGATGATATTATTGTGATTGAAGTAATTTATTTAACTATTAGGCCTTGGTTCTATAATAGGTTGAATACATTTTTGTCTAATAAAATGCATTTGAAATTGTCATTGTGTACCTATATTAGTAAATTACACTAAAAAAATTAATTTGTTCAAGTTCACGTTCAGTCTTTAAAAAAGGAAAAATAGAAAATAATGAAAAAAGCATTTAGTGAAAATTTAAAGTAACTACAGTTATTGGTTTTTAAATTATAGCAAAATAAGAAAATCGTACTATGAAAAATCGTTAATTTACGGAAATTAATTTAACATTCCGGTAAACTTTTTTTTCTTATAGGATCCTAGACAAATTTAAGATAAATCTTTTGTTCAATTGTTAAATCTTAGATACTTTGTAAAAATCGTGAAAGGATTTTTTACTGCACTGTTCCATCACGTAGTCTACCATGTAAATATAATAATTGTAATACAATACAATATAATATTATAATAGCAGTTAATGCAGTGCAGCTATCTTATTGTATAATTACTGGAGTATATATTATTCTGGATATGATAAAAGAAGACTACCTATCCACCTTCATTAATTTACTAATTAGAATTTCGGTTTGAGCCTCGAGAGTCATCGTCTCATCTAGACTTCGTAAACTTTATAACATATCTATCAAAATGTATTTATTCCTCCGGGGAATTGCAACCATGGATATATTTTTGACCCTTAGCGAAAACGCCATCATTCTACACTACACCAGCTATGTCATAATTACTTCCAAATTCGTAATAGTCAAATTTAGTAGGTACCAATGTACCATTATTAAAAATATTAGCTGATCGCCATATTTGTGCCATTATTATCAAGACGGTTTAAATTTTAGTTTTTTTACTCTGAAATTATTTTACTAGAAATCAGTATATCGTGTATCGTCAAATCAGTACATTTAAGTAAGGTTTAATTTATTAGATTTATGTATTTCTTTACAATTAATTATTATGAGTATTATGTAACGCTTATGAAATAAAAGATATGCTGTATAATATAATTATAATGTCATCAAATAATTTTGTTTTTTATATACATCATAGTATAAACCTTCTGAATATTTTGAATTATTTATAAATGCATATTTAAAAAATTTCCATGAAATAAATGCATATTATTAACATTTTTATGGGTATATTAAAGTGCATATTTAGAACTCTCATAAGCATAACGCATATTTGCATTTTTTTATTTCGTTTATTTCGTTGAATTTTGACGCACATAAATGATTATTCATTTTTTTTTACATTTTTTCCGAAAATGTGCATGACAAAAATACTATTAAACGATAATAGTCTGTTATAGAGGGTTTAAATGTAGGTACAGATCATGCAAAATACATTGATAATTATTTTAATCAATAGTAGGTACACTAGAAAGAGTTTGAAACTTTGAAATGTGTTAAAATGTGTAAAAACCTGATCGACATGTATTTTATCATATAAGATGAATAATTTTATAATGTTATGATTTAAATAATATTTTTACAGAGTTTACAATTTATGAATGGCTATTAATGCTTGATTATGACCGACGAAAAATGTCAATATGTTTTCCAAACAATTCAAAAATTCTGTTTAGCTGCTGCTACGAAGATTTATGAAAAAAATGTCTTCAACAATGTAACATAATAACAGCACTCAATATTCAAATCATAATAATTTTTTTTATTATGATACAAACACTTCGGTGGCAGGGCTATCCGGTGATGATCTCACGACTGTATAATTACATGTTGAATTTTTCATAGTGTTCTTTTTTTGTTAAACTCTAAACTTGAGCAATACTTATTATATGTATGTAAATACGTAAGACAAAACAAACACTCCAAACTGTGATATAACTCCTATATTTTTGTTACATAAAGCTGCTTAGACAGTACATTTAGTTATCCAAAAATACATTTATATTATACCAAAATTACACTTACGTGCTATGAGCGAGAGCCAATTCTTTTGCCCTCGGCTGATCGACTATTTAGCTATCGTCGGAGCTCATCCCAATTCTTCAAAAAGAAGTTCTTTATACGAGTTACAAAACAATGGATGCAACAATGACGAATACAGCGGAGTTAGTTCAACGGTGTCCAGTAACGATGAAAACTTTTATATTCAGGTATCTACAATAACTTTTGTATCTTATTCTTTAATATTTAATCATTCAAGAAACTCTGTCAGGCGAAATACAAAATTTAAATGACCTATATGGTTATATGACCATATGTAAGTATTGCCTACCATCTAGGGTGTATAGTATTTATTTTGTGATAAAATATCAACTGATACTTGAAAAATAATTCAATTTATTTTATTTTAATGACGCCTCAGAGAAGAAGAGATGAGTTAGATTTTCTCTATTTTTTCGAACATTTTACTTTAAGCTTAGGGCCCTGATAATTAACTGCTAAGAAAAACAAAACTTGTTTTATTTATAGAAAAATTAACATTTACAATTTATGGATTTGGTTACCTACTTAAAAGCTGAAACAATTGTTAATTCTATGATATTGAAGTTACCCATCGTTATTCCCAAATCGAAATTTCATAATGGTATTTTTCCCGAATCAAAATTCTAGAACGATTTTAATATTTGAGCAGGTGGCAGTTGCGGCTGATCCTCAGATTGACTATCCCTGAATCACAACCTTCTTGGTTGGGGTCATATCATGATCGTCCAATGTTGGTTTTAGTATGAAATAATATTTATTTTCAGGAATATTGAACGCAGTAATAATTCTCGCTTTGTATAGTCTGTGTCAACTTTTTCCTACATCATTTTTGACATTCCTAGTATATTTGTCCGTTGACTGGTAATTTAGACCACAGACCGCACGTAAATAAAACCACCATAATATTTTAATTTTATCTCACCCTAAGTTCTAATTTCAGCCATTATAATAATGTAAAATAAAATTAATTAATTTAAAAATGTAAATAAAAATAATTTTGATGAATAATTCACATTAAAACGCACTCATTTTATCAATCTTAATTAATTATAATCTCAGAAAATATCGTTGAAGTTTCAAACACAGCTAAATTCTAGTAAAAAATATATAAGTTTCCCACCTAGCTGTTCTTATTATTTGTATTACTATAAATTATGATTACTTAATTATTAAAATTATTACTGTTCATCATACTTAAAGAATGTTAATTAAAAAAAAGTTTTTTTATTGCAAACTATATAATGATATATCTACTAAAAATGCATAAAATTATATTAACTTAATGGTTTGGATAACTTTAGAACCCAGAATTACTCCGACGGTATCCTGCAGAAGATCATAAAGATTTTATATTACCAGAAACAATGTCATATTTTTGTCAACCAGAAGGGTGTGTTTCCTTCAAGCATAGCCGATCTGAATCGAACAAAGTTACGTCATTTGTATTTACACTAACGGATAAAGATACAAGTTAGTATAATTCAGTTCGAGAAATCTAATCATTTTAATACTACTGTTATACCTTATACACGTCTACGTTATTTTATTGTTTAATAAATATTTTTTTCCCCAATAGCCCGAACTAGGTATGGCGTGTGTGTAAATTTTTATAGACGTGTTGGTCAATGTTATACAAATACTTCAAAGAATATCAACATAAATGATGAACAGAGTGCAAAGGATCCACAAAACAATCATTCGTCGGTATTTTTAAGATGGTAATGTTAAAAATAACTTAATAAACAGAACTTCAAATTTTGAAAATAAAATATAGATAATATAGATTTAACAATAAAGTCTCATTGTTGAAATTCAACACGTAATTTAGTTTGCAGTTTTTGCCTTGCATTAAATGCTTATTAGTTAATTAAACCTAAACTTAAAAACTCTTGTTTACTTTAAAAATAAAATTAGGTCTATGACTATTCATGAGTTTAAAATATGTTAAACTTAAGAATATCTTGTAATAAATATTTGTAGTTTCATACAAATTTAATATTCAACTTAAACTTACTTTTTTATTTAAGGTATTTAATAAATTAATATTTTTATCTTGGTGATTATAGTAAAACAAATAATATAATATCTTAAACCAAATATTTTGATACCAAAATATGTATTTATTTGTTTTATATACAGTCATTCTACAACTTCTTTTGGCAAATCAATGTCTCAAGAACATTCCTCAGATCAATCAAATGATAAGGTTACACAAAATATTTCATCACAGCCCGTAAGTGTTCAATTATTGATTTTCTTACAAATTGAAGTAGATACTTGAAGTTTTGAACACATTATGTATTTTTATTTACAGTCAAAGAATTCATAAAATTAGTCTATTTCATTAAAAAAATGTTCATACCTTTAAGTATTTAAATGTTCATAAAATTTCCATACCTATAAAAAATGATTAATTTTTGTTGTAAATTTCAGGAATCCCAAGATTTATATTCTCTTACATCTTTGTGTCTTCTTTCTCATCATCCTTTATTTTCTAGTTTTCGTACATGTTTGTTTTATTTAAAAAGCCTTATTGATTCTTGCAATAAAAAAATTAATCGTAGCAGAAAAGAAGGACATAAAAGGTACATATTAAAATAACACTTAACAAATTTCAAATTTCAAATTTTCTGTTTTATAATGAACGATTTTGCCTATAGAAAAGAATGTATATGGAGTTTATTGACTGGATTTTTAACTCAATCAAATTCACCTAGAATTATACAATTTATCAAAGAACTTGAAATGTGGATATTACGTTTGCTCAGCACTCCAGTTCCTGTACCTGGAAAAACCAAACTGGAAGTAAGAACAATCATCACACAGACTCTTAATTTAACAAATTGAAAAATAATACTTTGAAAATTAATGTTTAAATAAACATTTTTGGACTATTGGGTACTGGTTAGATCAATTGCCATTTAATTAATTACTATGTATTACTTTATTAATCTCCACTCTCCTGTCTGTGTTCAATTTTAATATTTATGGTCAATGGAGTTTATCCACAAGTATCATAATTTCATAAACTCTTGAAATTTTTCCGGAATAAATACTGTAAAGTATAAAGTATTTTAATTTTGAACCATCATTATTTTGTTTTATTTTTCCTAAATTTCTAAAGAATTGATTCATATAGGACGTATAGGAGTCAATTAATTGAAGATTTAAGTATTGAACCTAACTAAGAGTACAAAACACAATCAGCAAAAATATTAATTTTTTTAAACTTTTTATTCGGTTTTATATTTGTCTTATACTTAAGACAATTGGCTGATTTAAGTTGATCATGCATTTACACTTTGATTGGACTAAAAAAAATATAACTTTATGCCTAAAATTGTTGTAATTTATATTCGTATAGGTTTATTTGTTTTCACAAAATGAGCGACAGCTACCATTAGCCTTCGCGTTACCCGACCACACGAGGTTTTCACTGATTGATTTCCCTTTACATTTACCATTAGAGCTGTTGGGAGTAGATACCTGCCTCTATGTATTAACTATCATATTATTAGAAAGTAAAGTGAGTAAATACATATTATTTTACTTAATATATATATATGCCGGGTTGCAGGAATAATCATTAAACATTTAACAAATCAATATTGAGCTGATGGTCCCTTAAAAATTATTTAGTGGCCCATGATTGGTTCATCAAATTGATAAATTGTTCATGAAACTCGGCAATAATTATTCTGTTAATTATCAACTGCAGTGTATTTTACTAATGTTGCTATAAACTTTAGGTCGTCTTCCAATCAAAGGATTATAATGCTCTCACTATGTCAGTAATGGCTTTGGTGGCCCTTATGTATCCCTTGCAATACATGTTTACTGTAATACCATTGCTGCCTACAAGTCTACCAAAATCAGAAATGGTATAATTATGAAAAAGCCACAATAAATGAATATATTATTTCATACATGCATTTGTATGATAAATTATATAAATGAATCTCTGTTTGTGTAACTTTCAGCTATTCGAGAGTCCCGTGCCTTATGTAGTTGGAGTTCCGTCCAGTTTTTTTTTAACAAAACGAGATTTCAGGTTAGTTGTGAATAATCTAGTAACAAACATGTTGGTATTACAATGAACAATATTTTGTGTTTCAGATTTCCTAAAGACGTTTGGATAGTAGATTTGGATTCGAATAAAATAACACCTCCAATAGTTGTTAACCGAGAAGATGCTATACCACAGTTGCCCAAGTCTGAATCATTAACTTTGAAAAATAATTTAAAATCCGTAATTATCATCAAAACAAATAAACTTGTAAATATAATAATTCATTTTTATTTAATTTGTTTTAAAATAGGCTTTAAATGGACTTTCGAGAATAAATATTAACAATAAAGCAACAAATAGTTTTCCGGAAAATGAAGTTATGTCAACAACGCGGCCTGCAATGGAATTTACGAGTACAGTCGAAGATAACTCAAAAAGAAAAATGGAAAGTTTTCAATCAAGAAGTAATACGATAAACACTGATAACGGTACAAATCGAGGAAACGAAATAAGGTAGCAATAATATTTTTTCATTAGAATGAGTTCTGCTGTTAAAGCTATAGACATCAGATAGACATGTTTAAAGAATCTGATATCAAAATCAATTTTTTAATATTTATTTTTAACATTATTCTATATTTAAAAACATTGTTGTACTATCATAAATGAAAATCACATATTATGCTAAATTCAGTATTTTCAGATCAGATTTTTGAAACTATTACTGTTATCGGGGAAATGGTTAGGTACATTTGTTATTACTTTTTATTCAACATGGCTGTTTATAATATGTCCAATGACATAATTGCAGGGGTTTCATACACAGGCAGGAATATACATATACAGTTGACATTTTTACAAATTATTTTTCCTTCAATACTACGATCTTAACATGGCACATTTTTTTTAGAAGACAAACCTCAACAAATTCAACGTACAACACAGTCGATATCGATTCGGTGGATATTGCAATTAGGGTGGCTATGGTTCGTTTCTTTTTGTCCGGCGACGTATTAGCCAACCTAACAGAACATTCAAGAACACTAAGGCTCTACCCTAGACCTGTAGTATTCTTTCAAATCAATTCTTTTCTGAAGAGTAGGCCTAACCCGTCACTTTTCACATGTCAACTATCTCGAACACAAGCAGTTGATTATTTCGCCGAATGGGCATTGACACCAAACAATGTGGTCTTCCAACGAATTCAAACCGGAGTTAACGACCCATCTATGATTGGCGATAAGCTTAAATGGTTTGCGAATACCTTAGAGCCTGTTGTATTTACCGTCTGGCAAGAAAATTGTTCAATTCAAAATATAATGAATATCAATGTAAATTCTAACCGGCCTTCTTTGGCATTAGGTAATTGTATTTCTGATAAATAAATACTTAGATATTTTATAACATATAAGAGACAAATATAGATAGGTGAGTACCTACTCATTTCGTATTTTCGTAGCTGATGGGAGTCGTCGGTCTGACAGTGACGGTAGCAACAGCAGTAGCAGTGAAGACGAGAGACCAG
This sequence comes from Myzus persicae, assembly GCF_001856785.1. Taxonomy (NCBI): domain Eukaryota; kingdom Metazoa; phylum Arthropoda; class Insecta; order Hemiptera; family Aphididae; genus Myzus; species Myzus persicae. The sequence continues at coordinate 129,546 of NW_019103915.1, forward strand.
AAGTTTATCACGAAGATTTTCAAGTCAACGATACTAGCGAACAAATTCTTAAAATAGGTATTTATTGCAATAGTTCGTAAATATTATATAATTTATTAATATTCAAATACACCCTGTATTACTGCCTTAAACTTTATACAAAAACGAATATATTATATTTATTTAGAAAGTCAAAGACTCAATATAGGACCAATAGTACAAGGAGTACACTCTGCTTATGAACCTCCAATAACATTACAATTCCCAATGACTTCAGACGATAGCCCAGATGAAGACGGGACCATAGAATCAATTGGCAGTAAATCTATTGGATCGTCGCCATCCAGTAGCCACAGTGACATGAGCTCGCCTATGTTTAAGCCCGAATCTATAATAGTTTGTATTTTTAATTAATTTATTACAGTCCTAAACTATAAACGAGTGCTTGAACATAACTATAAAATCAGAATTTTTAAAGATCGATAATCTATAATTTAATTGACTTTCATAAGCGTCATATCAAAATTATTAAACTATATCTACTAATGCACATAATAATCTAGAATAGAGTTACTCAGTAAAGTTACAAATAATTTAAATACATATTATAACAAAAAACATTTCACTGGATATATTATATTATATGTGGGTATTTTAATATTGTATACAAGCTTATTAGTGGTTAATATTAATAATTAATATATTCAATTACAATTTTTATTTAATAATATTCCATTTTATTAAATTGGTCAAAAATTCATGTCCAAAATGTTGGCTTAGAAAGACTATACATGAATATTTGTACCTACAACCATTATTGTAATAATTTTCTATTCGAATTATTTGTCATATTATCTAAACTAATTGTTCAACAAATGCATTCAATTGCTATGAAATAGAAAATTAATAAAATATAATAACAGTATAGTTCAGTGCCTAGCAATGCATACAATATTGTAATTATTGTTCTTATTATGTTTAGATTTATCTAGTATTCGTAAACTGTAGACAATAGACACTAAACCTATATAAAACTCAGCAGCCCGTCAATTGAGTGCGGCAATTTGAGCACATAAATGAGTAAAAGATTTTAGAGAGTAAATAATTTATTGAGATTGCATTATTAATGTGTATGTTATTGTCAAAAATATATTTAGATACATTAAGAGTAACTTACCTACAAAAAATAACTTATTAAGACTCAGATTTTTTTGTTTATTAGTAAAATAGCATGTGACTATATTGGTTACCAATTACCCTTTTAGTTTGATTTTAAAACTGCCACTATTATTGACCACAAGTTTGTTAGGTGTTACTTACCTAATATACAATTTTTTCTTATAAGTCTGCTATCATAGTTTTTAGAATTATCAGTTTAAAAAATTCAAAAAATTTCTTACTAATAGTTATTAAAATAGTAAATATACTTTTAATGCATAGGTATGGTTAACTTTGTAATTTCTCGAATCTTGACCTTTGTATGATGTGCAATCTGCCTACGATGTAACTAACAAAATACATACAAGTTTACAAGCTATAGAATAACACATTTGTTGAAATTTAATGTTTATGAAATATTGAAATATGAATGTGCTTAAATTGCTACTCTCAAATAGTTAAATTAAATACTTAGAAATGTAAAATATATATTTTATCATATAACTACTTTATTCCAAAGACTTAACGTTTCTTAACTTTATAACCTCTTGCTTCTCCGACCTTTTAGAACTTAACAATATACATTCTAAATTAAGCACATTTTTAAAAGCAGGTAGTAAATATAAATACTATCCACAAATATATTTATTAAATTGTAGGATATCGTTAGATGTAGCCAATTGCAACAATCACCTTCACAGTTGACTGCGACTGCAACGGGTAACAAACTTCTTCTAAGCAGACGTAGCACAGGTGGTAGTGATTCTGCTTTAAACCATGTAGTTGTAGCACAAAAACAAAATAGTAATTTTAGACCTACATCTCAAACATCTACAGTAAGTTGAAACTAAAACTGTATACTTAACATTATATTATTATAAAAATTGTACAAAAATTTATTAAATTACATAAGTAGCATTCATTTTAACATAATTTTAATTTTCGGATATTGTTTTTATATTTTAGTCATCAGAGTTCTATCAAACATTACCGGTAACAACAGAGAAGAAACAAAATATTATATCTAGTCCACCCACATCAAGAAAGGGAAGTTTAAGTAGCTTACACCAACAGTTGACAAGACAATCCAGTCAAAACAATTCAATATTGGAACATTTTGCTTTTCAAGCAAAAGAACTTGTTAGAGAAACAGCTAGGCAAAGTAGTCAAGAAGGAGCTGGAGGAATACTAGCTCATGTAGCGGACAAACTAACCACTCAAGCAAAGAAAGCTGCAGGTGAAGCTACAAAATCTGTACATGAAGCTAGTAAAAGTGCATTTGAAGCCAGTAAAACAGCGGCTGGTGTTAGTAAAAACACTTTTGATGATTTAACATATGTTGGAAAAAGCACAATCGGTGATCTCACAAAAAGTGCAAAACAAGTAGCATCCAAAAAAGGATTTAAAGTAAGAATTATGTTTGTATAGTTGTATAGAAAATTACATACCTATACCCTATATTATTTATTAAGCCTTCAATGTCAATGTTTGTTTTTAGCCGTTTCTAAATTTTTTTTAATAGGTAGTTTTATTACCAAAATATAAGCTAAAACATTAAAAGTAACTTCATAATTATTCTGTACACATAGTTTAAAAAAAAAAAATTGTCAATATACAGAAAAAACAATTTTTTTTCATTCGACCATTTGAGGAACTTGAAAAAAAGAGTTCCATTAATACTGATGATATTAATTAAATGAAAATACGGTATTCACTAAATTACTTATATCATATGGCACCTTATGCATTGCAAAAAAATAACTATAAATTAAATAGAAAAATTTAATTACAGTAAAAAGTTATAGAAAAAATTATTTTTAGATGAGTACAAAAATACAATACATTTTACTTATAAAAATAATGAGCATTATATAACATTTAATTTTGAACAAACGTAAATTGAACCCAAAACATTTCAGGTATACATATTTATGTGATAAATTCAATCCAGTAAATTTCAGATAAAAATGTTTTTTGACGTAAATTAAAATTATAGACTATAGTTAATATAAGACACATTTAAATACATCTTTGTTCACATAAACTAAACTCTCAATTTTATAATCATTTTGGGACAGGTTGGCCCAACTATATTATTGTATTGTTTTTTACTTAAGTTTAAAATACTGAAAGTTATATGAACTTTGTAAGTTCTACTCTGAAATCTATTATACATAGTATATTTATATAAATAAACATTACTTAGTGCATCTATATAGTATATAATATAAACAACATACATAATATTACTTATTATTGTGTGTCATTGTTTGTATTGATTTAAAATTCATATTTATTTTATAGGTAGGATTATTGGGTGAATCTACGTCTTCAAGCTTACAACTAAGTTTTGATGATGAAATAAATGAGAATAATCCGCCAACCAATCCAGTTTCAACCGGTTCTATTTCGGAAATTAGAAAATCATCAGTAACATCGATGGGTACTGGTGCCACAAAAGATTTTTTTTCAAATATATCAAATGATATAAATGGATTGGCAAATCAAACAACAAGCATGTTTACTGATTTATTTGGTAAGGATTTCAAAAAAAATAACAAACATTTTTTAGTTGCACAGAAAATGCTTAATAGTAATTTTGGATGTTTACATTATGAAATTTAATTATGTATTAGGTGGTAATAAACAACAAAAAAATAGTAAATCGTCTCTTACATTGCCAGTGACTAAAACTAAAGAACGAACTTCCTCTGGACCTTTTCCAACAAAAGGTAAATACAATTTTTTTTCTAACACATTAAAAAAATCATTATATTTATGTATATAATATTTTTTTTTTTTCAGCCGGGCGTAATGATTTAGTAGAAAAATCTAGTTTGATTCGTCACTCAAATCCAAGAAAACTAAGTGAAACATCAAAAATACCAAACAAAAAATCAGTCAAACCTAACAGTCACGTGGACAATGAAACATTTCTAAAGGATGTATGATGCACCAACTAATCATGTTTAATTGATAAATGAATATATCAACTAATTGATAACTGTAAATTTTAGGTAACAAAACAGATTCTTGATGGAGATGGGATAGGTTGGCTGAAACTCAGTAGATTCAAAAAATTAATGGAAGAAGAGGGATACCGAAATTTAGTAGTCAGTAAACTTAACCGGACATTGGATAATAAAATTAGTCCAAGTGATCACATTGATGATGTGGTAATAATTTAACACATATTTGTTATAAATTATTTCATTGATATAATTTATTGCAATTAAATAAATATTCATTTAATTATTATGGTGTTAAAATTGTATTTTCTCCCCTTTAGTATATAAATAGATTTGTTTGGAAAGGAATGCTTAAAGCCTTACTAGCAATTATCCATGGATTAGAAGTATCTTTTGGCAATCAATGTGGAGGTGGTTTAGCATCTGCATTCCAAGTATTAGAAATAGCTCATACTCATTATTGGGCCAAAGACATATCTATGACTGGCTTTGAATCTCAAGTAAATGTTCACATTTTATATTTTAATGTTGCATGGAACAATAGATTAATTATTAGTTTTAAACAGATGTGTATGTTATCATAAATTGCAATGAAATACGTTTAAGTAAGTGTTAATTATTATTGGAAAATATGTTCTAATCCAAAACATTAAATTGCAATTAGATAAGTACATAGAATTTAAAAAATAAGAATTATTTAAATATTATAGAGAACTATATTTTGAGTGGTTTAATAAGGCATAAAAAAAACAATTCTAAGCATGGTTCTACAGTTAATATTATTATAATAACATTAAACATGTTGTTGTATAATCTCTATTTCTCTCTAGTTTCTACTAAGACTATGTATAATTATACATGAGGTTTGGTTTTCATGCTATTAGGTACTCTTATTGATTAAAACCACTGAATGGAATCGAATGTGGGTTTTCACAATTGGATAGAGCTTGGTTATCCGACAAGGTTTTAAGTATACTTCTATAGACCCAACTGTTGTCCCTGGACAATTTAGCAATGAAATAGGACACCCACATGAATAGCCATGATGCCATTTGTCTGGTTTTTATAGCGACTTTTATACAAAAAAATGTCTTCAGAAAAACTCAGTTCACAACATGTTCACTTGACCTTGTTAAAAACATATTCGTTTATTTTTTCCTGGATGGAGGTACACATAAGCCAATTATCTCTTACAGTTATTACACTTAAAGCCTGAAATACAGCAAACGCTATATTACCCAATCCAAATTTGTCCACAAAGCACAAAATGAGGTAAACCAACACCAAATTGCTCTTGAACTCTGGTTACTAACGCTTAAACCGAATTATACCAAGTGCTGTATTTTGTGTTTATTGATTTTTTCTTGGGAAAAGTTGGGTAGTACAGCTAGTATATATTAAAAGTATATAAAGAAATGTAATTAGAGTATATAAAACTTTCTTTTCTTAATGCTCCACAAATAAAAGATTATTGCCAATGAAAAACATGTTTAAGTAAATTTATTTGATGCTGTGTCACTATTTTTCTACTGGTGATGTTATTACAATTGAGCAATAAACTAAATCTGTGTAGAAAACATATATTTTATAGTTTTTGTGTTGTATCATAAAAATAATACAATTTCTCAACTTCAAAATTTGTCTATTATTCTGTACACTTACAACAAAAGAAAGATCTAAAAAGTTTTAGGTATTTATTATCTCTGCAAAGTTTTTAGTAGGTACACATTCCTACAAGAAATACCATGGTAGATCAGATTGACTGGAATGCCATATTTTTAAGGTTCTTTAAAATTATTCTTAAAATAATATTTTGTTATTTTATTTTTTCTGAAAACTGTTAATTAAATATACCTAACTTATAGAATTTATAGATAAATTATGTATCCATCTATTTCATTATTATTTTTACATATAGATGTCCAGTCCATATAGTAGCCGTGAAAATGTACAATCACCACTGCAAAGTCCAAGTATTGCTGGTTCACCAATGTCAAGTGTTTATCAAATATCCAGGAAATCTTCTCAAACCAGTACATCTGGATTATCTGGTAAAATTCGTATATATGTTTAACTACGAAGAACATATTATATAATATAATATACAAGGTGATTCTTTTAACCCTAGTGGCCTAGTATACAAGGGCAATAGGAAGAATAAGTACTAACCTTAATAATATACTTTCATTGTTCACCATTCATCAAATTGACTATTATATTAAAATATAGGTTATTTCTGTTTAATTTGACATGTATTTTAAGCTACCAGCCAAAACGATGACGTGGGTCTTGTGGAAACAATAAAGTTGTACACAAAAATAAATATTGCCAAAACCTGTTAATATCTATTTTTTGAAAAAATGCGAATGTACCTTTAAAAGAATCACATTGTTTTTAATATATACATACTTGAACATACTCTCTCAAACTTAATAATTTTGAACTAAATCATTATACTAATCAATATTGTTGTTAGAATGTAAAAATAGCGGAGCTGGAAAATTTTCCCACGAATTTTCATTAGTTGACGATGGTGAAGGATCAACTTCTAATCCTTCATTAAATGAAACATTCAATGATTTAATGAATACTGATAACAATAAACAAGAACAAATTTCAACAAACCCTTTTTTGGAAAACGAAGTAAATAACATATTTAAATTTATTGTGTATTATATGATTTAACAATGGAAATTGTGTATATAATTTAAATTACTTTTCACTTATAATATATTAGAAGATATATGATTTATAAATGTTACGAATGAAAATTTTCGAAAATATCTTACTCGTTAGAGAATTACACTATGAGGAAATGTAGGAATTTAGTTAAAATATTTTGGTAATTAGGTACTTTTAATATGATAAAAATTACTTTTGAACTATTAAATTTGACAAAATTAAAAAAATTACATTTTAAATAAGTAAAATTTAAATTTCAAGACAAAAAGTATTAAAAAGTATATCGTGTATCTAATATTTTTTATAATTTGATCGTAAAATGTTGTCAATTCTAATGCAAAAAAAGATTTTGTGATTTTATTATTCATTATATTATAGCTACATAATATCTCATACTTAAAAGAAAATATAAAAAAAAGTTTTGAAAGTTTAAGAATTTCTAGAAAATATTTATGTGGAGTATAAATAAGTGTACCTAATATATAATATATTGAAGGGCTATATAAATTGCATCTCAGGACAAATTTTTAAATGCGACTCTAAATACGTTGGAAACAGTTAAGAATAGGCCATTATGGGGGCGATTAGCAGATTAAATCAACTATTTGCTTCATAATCACGAAGAATTCGAAGAAATAGCATTGACGATTGAAGTGATAATATAGTGTTTGGGTGAGATAACAAAGTTTTTGGATAATTTGTATTCTTTTATATTATTTCTTTTTTGATAATTGAGAGCAATTATATATATATATATATATTATATATATATGTTACTGTGAATGTCCGCATTGGTGAGTGCTGACAATCACCTAGTGAATGTTGACATACACCTAATAAATTGATGAATGTTGAAAAATTAAAATAATATAGACATGTACTAGTGGATGTTGACATTTACATAAGGATTTTGGTTAATGTTGGCATAGGTTGCGCTTTGCAATTACATCGTGTATACCCTTGCCCACCGGTTGATGAATTTGATGCAGAAGCTTGCCTTGAGGACATCTTTTGATCCATATGTACATCAGTGATTGATTTTTAATTTTCTTTACACACTGAAAAATGGTTTCTGGTGTATAATTTATTTATAACACCATTTTCGGTACCTAATTTTTTAGATACTAAATTATTAAATTTATTATAAAATACTTCACGTATGTTTTCCATTAAAAAATAAATATTTTGGTTATTGTGCAAATCACTATACTACGATAGTCGATAACACTGTAACTACGTCGAATGACAATATCATAAAAAATGTTAACGCGGCATTATATAATGGCATGCCGGTTATCCAGATATAATAAGTCGCAGGGTGAGAATGTGAGATAGTTAAACATTTTATTGAAATGATCAACTTGTACAATACCTTGTATAGTTGTATATTATTTAATAGGTAGGTACTAGAATGTTGGACGAGATCAGATTAAATAACATCGGCATTACCAACATTCACCAATATCGTTATATAAACGTCGACATTCGCTAGTAAATGTTTACAAACAGTACAATTATAATCAATATGCCAACATTCACCAATGACTTTGGTGTATGACGACATTAACCGGTGACTGTAAGCACTCACCAATTGCGGACATTCGCAGTAACATATATATATATAGTCATCACAGACATTTTTAATGCAAACGCATTTTAATAATCTATACCCCAAAATAATACTGCACCTACCTTTAATTTATTAAAATTTTGGATTCGTATATTTTTAAATGTAATAATTAAAACATGGATATACCAATGCCATCAGGTACGTATTTTGAATTAGATGTAATGAATCGTTATTGATGGTAAAATAATTTATACCAAAGATTTTTGGAGAGTATCTAAAAGTACATATATTCACTTATTTAGGGAGAATTATCGTCCATTGGGCCGATAGTAGTATCAGATGAATCCAGCTGTAACAGTAGTGCAGTTCTAGTCAATAATCCATCGTTTTATTTGAAACGGATGTCAAGTAATAACAGCAGAAATAATGCATCATTCTTTCGAAGTGCTGTATCTGACAGCGAACTTGATAATACGGGAGTAAGTATAATAAAAATCCTAAATTATTTCATGAATAGAAAACACATAGGTATGGTATATTTTTTAATTAAAACAAATACTTAACAATTAAAAATAAACCTAACAAAACCTAAATTATTTTAAACTTTACTTACAATTGAATTATAGAAAATACATTTTTCCCATTATAGCTTTTTAAAGCAACTAATAAAAATCGCACTCAAAGTATTTGGTCCAGTAAATCATCACTAAGCTCTGGATTTCGATACCATGGAGGTAATTTGTTGAATACTGCATCTGGGTCCCCTAGTCCAGAATCGGGACGTACTTATTTGTTTGAAGGTATACATTTATTAAAAATACATAAAAATAATAAATTAATTTTATAAAATAAATAATATAATGGTTATAAAACTAAAAAGTGCCGTAACTATGTTATAAAGGTATACTGGGAAAAGAACGAAGTACAATTTGGAATCAATTAAAATTTTGGGAAGATGTATTTATTGATGCTGTTAGTCAAGAGAGAGACATGATAGGCATGGACCAAGGACCAGTAGAAATGATGGAAAGGTTTATACAAATAATCATTATGATATATACATATATTTTTGAATTGTTGATGTTTTAATAATTGTCTTATAGGTATAAAAATCTAAACCAAAGTGAGCGGAAACGCCTAGAATATGATGAAGATAAGCTTCTGTCCATAATGATATATAATTTAATTGCATTTATGATCATGGTAAATGTTCCTAAGGAAAGTATCATGAAAATCGTTAGAACTCTAGTCGGGAAAAGTAGAGTGACAAATTGTTACGCAACTGAAATAACGAGCCTCATGTCTCAACTATCTAATTTAGTAAGTTCAAACTTCCAAAATGCTCAATTATTTACCTATTATAGATTTAACAATTTAAGTCTAGTTTATCATTCAATTAATACTAAAACAAAACTATTTATTTGTTGTACTATATAGAATGGAAATGACGTTGACTTGAAGCCATCAAATTCAAGACAGGCACATAGGCAAAGCTTTGCTGTACACTGTGGTGATTCTACTGGTGAATTGTTATTCCTAGAAGTTAGAGATGACGGACTAGTTTTGAGATCAGTTAGCGGAGTGATTGTCAGTAGATGGTGGTATGAACGCATTGTAAACATGACTTACAGCCCTAGAAGTAAAATATTTTGTCTTTGGAGAACCGCCAATGGTGGTCAACTTCAACTGAACAAATATTATACAAAAAAAGTAAGTGGTAATTACAGTACCTACCTAATAAATATATTCAGTAACGTGGTGAACTTAAATGAGTCTAGCATTTTTATCCAAGTTTCAACCCCATAGGTACAATTAGGGAGTGATGGGACTTGGGTGTACTTAGTATTGAGACTAGCACCCCTATCATTGTTTTCATATTGAGATTATATAGTAGCTGTCTATTACAACTATATAGAGTATATACTGTTTAAATAGTATATTCAATATTTATCGTTTTTTTCTACATCACAAACAATTAAAACATTGGTTAGAGCAGCGTTTCTTAAGCTTTTTCAGCCTTAAGGTTGTTAAAAAAAATCTACTCTATCTTTGTAGGGTTTTGTCTTTAAGCAATAGTAATGAATTTGATAGTGTAATAATTAAGATTTATTTAAATTACACGATGATACACTAAACTGTCCACCCTATTATTGGTGTTTTTATACACTAAGACTTTTTTAAGAAACATTAAGTATATTTTTCATTCTAAATGTTACGTTATTATACAGTGCAAAGATTTGTATGCACGCATTAAGCACTCCATGGAAAAGGCCGCAGAGAGAGGACAAGGTATCATTCCCGGAGTTGAATTAGGAGGCGAGTTTCCCGTTAAAGACATGGCAACTGGGGAAGGTGGTATACTACAAGTTTGCATGGAAGGTGTTGGTTTATTATTCGCTGATAGTAAGGTAAGTAATAAATAAAGTGCATGTCGCAGCAACAATGATATATATTACTATTATGCGTTTTATTGTTATTACTATTACTATTATTATTAAAATTATTGTTATTGTTGTTGCTGTTGTTATTATTATTATTATTATTATTATTATTATTATTAATACAATATCATTATTATTATTATTATTATTATTATTACAATATTACTATTAATATTATTATTTTATTATTATGATTATTTTATATATATATATATATATATATTATCATTATTATTTTGATTATTATTAATGACATTATTTTATTTTTTTTTTATATGTTTATTTTTTTTTATTATTATTATTTCTATTGGTAGTATTTTGTTTAAACCCTCCCTTCTCAATAAATTTGTGGTTAAAAGAAAAAAAAGTTTATATAGGTATATATATGTATATATTATAATATTTCTTCATGTAACTTAATAAGTAATAACAATGATAAATGGGATAAAGGAATGTTTACCTATAACAATATAAATATTACATGAAATATGGAAATCTATAAATAACAATCATTAAAAGATTACTACATTTTTAAACATCTTGTCCTTTAATTCTCATTTTTTTATAATTACAATAACAAAATTTCAAAAATTAGGTAGGTACCTACCTACAATACATCAGATATCTCAATGTATAATTTTATGATGATGAAATATTGTTTTACTTTTGGTAGTAAATTAGTTTTCTAACTTCTTTTCAAATCTTACTTATATTTTCTATTCTATAGAATTTTCAAAAAAGTTATATCAATGTACATATTATATACATATATATATATATATATATATACCATTTTCAATACCCCACACATTTAATTTAAAAAAACTTTTTTTCTTTTAACTATATTATGGTTACTAAACTTGCATACAAAGAAAGCTGTTAATTACGACTTACTACTACAAATTTATATATTTTTAAGGACCTCTCAAAACTTTCTTAAAACATTATTGTTGTGTTGATTTTAGAACATTAACACAATAAATACATAAATGAAGCTGCAATACATTTATGTATACTACATAGTATCTATTTATATTCGAAATTATCCCACTTAAAATTCGGGTCGTTGGTATAAATTAATTACACTTAATACAATATGATGTATACACGATAAAATAAAAAGTACCTAGTACCTACCTACTATCATATCATTGTCGTGAATAGGCGTGTACATTTTCATAAAGCTTTCTATTAACGCGATTTTTACAGAAAATTAGGCATGCGATACTTTATATCTTTTCTGATCTATATATTTTTTTTATATATATTTACATAATATATATTTTATTTTGTGTGATTGTATATACATATATATATACAGTGTGTCCTAGAAATACAGAACCATTCAAAATGTCTCTTTAACGAATAAATGTATTTTATTTATACGTTTATACCAGCAAACTTGGGAGAAAAACTATACTTGTTTTCAGCAGATAGTTTTGTTTTATTTATATTTTTTTTATCCCAAATTTGTTTTGATTAAATAATTAATATGAGTCATGAGTGATATTTTGAATGGACCATAATTATTATTTCTGAGACGTATTGTATAAGTATATTCAATATTCAATATTTTTGGATATTTATATTTACATTTTTTTTTTTAACAATTCAGAATGTTCAATACGCTTTATAATTTATTTATTTATTGTTATTTTTATTCTCAAAGTTTTATTAATAACACCACGCTCGTTAAAATATTATACTTCACACGTGTTTTAACGCTCATTTTTATCTACATATTTATAAAAATATATAGATATATGAATACATAATATATAGATATATGAATACATATATATATATCAATAAATGTATACAACGGTATGATAATTTATTGTTATCGCCTTGAATTAAATTGAATGTTTTATTTCAGTCAGATAAACACGTCGTGTTGTTGTTATTCCTCCTATTAACTGCAAAGTTTAAGAAACTTTTGAGATGGTCCTCGGTCAGGTCGATAATATAATGATTATCGAAACACGATATTATATAATAATATTAATTATTCGTGTTATACCTATTGTTTAGTTGTGTTTTGTTGATTTTCAATTGTCCTTTTTTTTTTTTTTATGAAATGTCATAACGCGATGGATTGTTGTCTCGTTCAGGACTTTGAGGTACCTATATTAGCAACATTTACGTTAAAAAAAAGTACGGTTTTGTCATTGGTAATAGATATTATAATATAGTTTTGATTTCCTGTTTGCTATAAATCAACCACTCTAGTGCATATTACGTATATACGATTGGACTGTAAAATATTTCGTTTATTTATTTATTTTTCTTTTATTACCTATATATACATATATATACATATATATATATATATTATATATATATATATATTATGCAGACGAGTAGCGTCGCTGTTTTTTTTCTATTATTATTGTTTTAAAAATTACTGTTCCTCGATCGTTCTACCCTACACACACACTAAAAATGAATAATATAGTATAATAATGATGCATTTATTTAGGAGTTTCTACAACGGGGAGCATGGCTGTAATTGCACAAAACGTTATAAAAAAAAATATATTTATATACATATTACATAACTACATTTATATGCATATAACATAGTACCTATTATGTATTCATATACATATACCTACTTACTTGATAAATACCTATATATATATATATGTATATGATGTGTTAGTGTGTGTGGGTGTGTGTGTGTGTGTGTGTGTGTGTGTGCGCGCGTGTGTGTGTGTGTCTATATAGCATGTCATTGAAAACTAAGTCACTCGATCAGGTATATATTTCAGTTCAAAAATGTAACGAAAAAAAAAATATATTATGTTTATGTAATACTTTATAACAGCTTAGTTGTTCAGTACCTACCTAATATACATACTACATATATATATATATATATATAACATGGATATCTGAAGCATGTATGTTTACATGTACCTACCTACCTATGTAGTACGTATATATAAATATGTTTATACATATATTTATATATGTGTATCATCAATGTGTATTGATAATGACTATGTGTAACGATTACCTATATAATTATTTACAGTAACTGCCTGGCCATCTCACTAGTTGACTTAAGCTTTGAATTTTGATGTTTGTGCTTTTGTCCGACATATTACATTTCATTATTTTTAATAAAAAAAAAATATATATCAAAACAATGTTCAACCATATATAATATGTTTTAAGTATTATCACTGTTCTGTGTTTAACTATAGACTTATTACCGTAAGTGTGTGTACCTATAGCCCTATAGTATAATTATAATATTATGTAGCTGCACCGAATTGTTTTTACATTAACTAGTTTGCGCTTAAATTTTGTATTACCCACTATTGTGTTGCATGTGTATTACTGTATTTAATTTAAATAATTACCTAGGTATATTAAATATGTGTTTGTGTTGTTATTAGGTACACTAGGTATAAATTATAAAATATAAAATATTTTAAGATTTAATGAACAATATCAATAGGTAGTTTACCCATAGGTACCCATAACCCATTGTTACTTGAGTAAATAGCTGCAAGTTATTGGTACCTATTAAAATCACATACACTGTATTATAACATATAAATTGTACTGTCGTTATTGCAATACGATGGTCAGAAGTTCCTTACCTTAATATCTTCTACATCTTCTTTATATCACCAGTTTTCCCTACAAAAATTGTTTTCCAATTTTTATTTAAATAATAATACTTCAATGTATAGTTTATTTCTATACCTAGTCGACCCTAAAATTATGTTGAACATTTTAATATAATTTGTTATACAACTAATAGTTACATAAGCATAGGTATTTACCATATAACATACAAATATGCGAAGAACTAGACAGTGTCCCAAAAATGTTGTTTTTATGTGTGACATGTACAACTTTCATTGTTTTAGTTAAATGATCTATAGTTATACCTTATGTTGGAGAGTTGAGTAGTATCAGTATGTAGGTACCTAATCATTTTTTTAATGATTATAATTCAAGCCTGGATTACAATTTTCAATAGCATTTCTTAGAGTATTGAAGAACTATCTACATACAACTAGGAACTAAATGAGGTTTGAAGAAATGTGGGCATCAATATAAACGTGGAACCTATTGAAGAAATAGGGGCAGAGAGACTAGATTGTGGTTTTTATCGAGCTTAGCTCAGAATCGTTCTTTGAATGCCATAACTTATTATTTACAAGTATCTACCTACTTTACTCCGGTACCTTGTTCAGCCTTATTTTTACTAACAATGGCAAATCCAAGTTCCTCACCAATTGTGATTTGTTTTTATATTATGTACTTATCTATAAAGTATAAATAAAACAATTATCTAACTAAAATTTATTATTGTAATATTTTTAACAAATAGTCACTATTGTCTTGATTAAAATCTAATTAATTAGTAGTATATCATATATATTAAGATCAATTAGGTGCACTTTTAAACCAGTGCCGTTAGCGAGTATACAATTAAATATTGAACAACTATACATAATACATTGCATCACCAGCACATCTAGTCACCTCACCTAAAATATTGTCTACACTAAAAACTAATAACTAATTGTTTTTCGTTTCAGTTTTTTGTTCGACTTGATCATGTGCGAAAGTGTTTTACAGTGCAGAAAAAAATTTTTGTTTTGGAAGAATACAGTGAGTAGTTATATCATTTAGTTTATGTTAAGCAACTATAACAAAAACCATAACTTTTAAATATGTTTAAAGATCCAAAATTGAAACATATTATTCAAAGGCAATACGAATCACCTATGGTAAGTTGAATCTAACTATGTTATGTTCTAGAACTTAGGTACTATATAATAAAATAGGTTGAAAATTGTTTTAAAATAAGTATGATGCATGCTCAAATAAATTGTAGGTAGGTACCTATATCGCAAGAATATTGCATGAACAATATTTGTTTATATTATATTATTATTTATTAATTATTAAACCTGAACATTTAGAAATTTTCAAACCCAATATCAGTTATTACTTTAAAACAGTATAATTTTTCAATGTAATTTATCAGTAATGATGTGTACATTTAAATAAACTAAAATAGATGGATTCAAAAACATTCACATTATATCTTAAAAGAAAATTGTTCATAACCAATTAATACATTACAATTAATATATTTTAAATTCTATCCCAGTTGGTTTATGTATAATACAGGGCCGTATTACCGCTTAGGCTGTGTAGGCTAAAGCCTAGGGCGGCAATTTTTTTTTTGGGTGTGACCCAAAAACTACGTTGAGATATTGGTAAAATATCAATGCCTAATTAGGCGGTAAATTTATTTCAGCCTATGGGCGACAAAAATCTTAATCCGGCCCTGGTATAATACCATTATAGTAAATTTCTATCCTATGTATTCCCCTAGGCGTGCACAAAGAGGGTTCATGGGAGGCAGGGTGAACTTTACTTTTATACAAAGCGACTATTTAAAATAAGTAGGTATATATACCCACATGCCAATTGTTCCGGTGTTAATATGGATGGCTAACCACCTCCATATCATCCCCACCGCCAAACAAATGAATACAAGTAAAAACATTATTCGTAAGTTATAAACAAATTTATTGTTAAGACACCTGCCCCTGTTAGTAATAAGTTGTTTTATCTAATGGATACCCAAGCTTTTTTGAATCTGTAATTGTTGAAACAAATTTGTTGAATACCATTGGTCAGAAATTGAGGAATGAGTGGACAAGCTTTTAAATATGTTTATAGAACAAAAATAAGCCTATAAGAACAATTGACAAATCATTTACATTTTTAAAACTAGGTCAAACATAAAATATACATAAAATTTATAAAAATATTTATTTTAAAAGTTTATCTAAACAAAGTTGTATTGTTATATTTTTATTTTAGGTAATCGTTTATGATTTCTATGTTAAGCAATTGAAACTTATGGTTTATTATAGGTCATGGACTGTTTTGCTAATTTAATTAAATATTTTAACCTCCTATAGGTTTGTATCTAAAAAACACTTTATTTTGTTTCAATGATATTGATTAAAGACTCTTAGATACCCTCTGTTTTACTACTACCCCAATCAAGAAAACCTGTGCACGCCTAATTGTATTACTATTTGCTATACTATGAGTATGATTTAACTGAGGCACATTTAAAAGTATAAAACAAAATGTCTTTTACTTAAGAGGACCCACATATGTTCTCTTTGTCTTACTAACACATAATATACCAAAATGTTAGTCCAGCAATTTCAATTTTATATTGTTCCCTAAAATATTGGAAAATTAGAGTGAATTCACTAATTATTAAACCTAAATGTGAGTACATTATCTGCGTTCTCTCAACGATTTTTTACGATACTTTAATTTTTAAATATTAATATTTTACATACTCATAAGTCACTTAAAAATTAAAATAAAGTAAGACCCAAAAAAAGAATAAAGATAATGTTCTTACATTCAAGTTTTAACCCTAGCCCTTGGGTACAATTCACCCTAATATTTAAGCTAACAACATAAAATTGAAACTGCTGGACGTACATTTTGATATATTATTCATTAGTGAGTCAGAGACAACTCATTCAGTTCGCCATCTTCAATAAATTATAACAATAACATTATTAAAATAAACTACTATAGCCTTATACCATTAGTTTAGTTATAGCTAAAGATTTATTAACTTATTCTAACATGAATCAACTGCATCTGCATGACAATTGTATTTGTGTTTATGTTTATGTTTCCAAAGAATTATTTTTGTTATGTAAAATGTATTGATAATTGTCGATGGTGATTATTTGACATCTTATTATTTTTTTATAGTTAACATTATGTTGTTTTAGGCTAGCGAAATGTTATTGTCTTTGCACCGCATCATGTCTATTGTATATACGCAAACATTGATGCTGAGAACAATGAAAGTCACGGAGAGCTAAATTATTATTATACTATAAACTGGAATGTTCTTGTTTGTCACTCCCATATTAAGGTTTTGTCTTGTTTTTTTTTTTTTTTTTTTATACCTTTTATTATATTATTTTATTACATATGATATACCTACTTTAATACAGAGTGATCTATTTCACTTAAAGCTACCTACATTCATTTTCTCAGTCAATTTGTTTACTTATGATTTTTCAACCAAAATTATTAACCTACCAATTATTTTTTAATTTTTGTATGGCGGTAATACATTTAGATTATTGATATAGTAAATTTATCAAAAGAATTATGTTCTTTACTACGTAAACTATATTTTATTCTACTCAAAGGCTTAAAATGTAATATTTTTTTTGTACATATGGAATGACTCTTTATATAAGACATATTATCTTATTCTGATACATGAATCGCTAAAACAGAAAATTAATACAATTTTATTAGTATTGACATATTACCAACAACCTTAGTAACTAAGGTTAAATTATCTGAGAAAATGAGAGTATAGGTTCTATAGTTATGTTATGCATAAATCTTTTTTTAATACTGATAATAGCTTAGTTAATGCTTTGAATTGCTTTGAAATGCATTAGTTCAGCAATAATTCTTAAAACAAATACATTTTCTAGTACATTCACAACTATTTTATCATATTTGTCTGTTTAAGGCTGGACAAATTTGTTATGCAGTACTATGTGTGTTTTCATATATTGCTGCTGGGCACAAACGGACAATTAGTCAAACGTATAAAGACAAAACTCAACGGAAATTGTCAACATATTCAGCAGAATCAAGTGAAAACAAATGTTAATGTCTCAATATTATAAATGTCAGACAATTATTACAGGTGTTCAATATACCTAATTAAATATGTAAAGAAAGAAATATGGTATTTAGTATTATGTAGAACGTCCTTTTTGTTTATTATCATATAGTTTTCATGTTCAAGAGCCATTCGTGTTTGAATGGCTAAATAACTTTCGTAACACCATTTTTTTAATTAGATTTATTCAGATTATTCATAACTTAACTGCAGAATATCTTTTTATTTAAAATATATTAATAGAATAAAAACTATTATAATAATAATCGTTATTATTATAATAAATATTACATTATTATTTATTATTATAAGCATTATAATATTAAGGAAAGAAAAAATCTACCTAATAACAGATTAGTTATATTTTTCTTAAACTTATGCCACTGTTATATTTCTTGCAAATACTTAACAAGTTTGAGCAACAATGTTATGAATATAAATATTGATAATTGTAGGTACATACATATGTTTAGGGCATTATAATAATGTATAGTTGTATCAAATTTTGTTTTAAAATTATCTTTGTTAAAGTGTTGTACATTTAGGTACAACATATGTTTAATGTGGTTTTAATTTTATCAAATAAAATACAAATGCATTGTTTACTACAATTAATGTTTAATTATTATTGTTGGTACCTATTAATTGCTATAGTTTATATTTAAGATAATGAACAAAATATTTAATTTCATATCAAAACCATGGATTCATACAGTTTAATTAAAACTGGAATTCCCATCAACCTTTTGTCTTTAATATTAAAAAATATGAACACTGATTGTTTTTAGATACCTTCTATTTAGTTATTAAACTTATACAACAATAATTATACAACTTGAATTGTTTCTAAGATTTTTGAGTGGTATTATGAGTTATGACCAATCTCTAAATTATAACCAAGACTAGTGAACGGTATTACATTCCATCTAGGAAAATACCCTGGCTATTTCTAGCTGCCAAAAAACTTTCAAACATTGTGTGACATTAATTGTAAAGACTGGCTGAAAACCATCAAACGAGATTCCTAGATAGATCATAAGTATATCATTACTTATACTTATAATTCGGTGTATCCAGTTGTCCACTATTGGGCAAAATGTTTTCCAAATGTGACTTAGATTTAATGGCTATACTCGTATTGGACAGTAGTTAAATAGCTATGTAGTACAGTTAGGTAATATTTTAAATTATTATACAAAAATATGTAATCCTTAACAAATTAAATTGATTTATAAAGTTTTATTTTGGTAAATTAAATACCAAAGATTGTGGATTAAAAACTCTATTTGGACATAAGAGAGCAATATTAGTCTTATACGTCTCTATTTAATGATAGAAAATTGAAAAACAATTTCAAGTTTTCGAACTAAAAATTAAGTATGAAAACTATAAATCTTACACAATAGCCACATTTTGAACGTTCAATTTGATTTAATTTATAAAACAAAAGTAAAGTACTGTCTAGTACAATTATATTTATAAACTGTCTATACAATGTAATTACGATATAAAATATAAACATTTCCATTTATAAATTATAATAGATGTGATAACATTTTCAATTAAGCACTATAAAATGTTGAAACAAATGTTGTTGTTCTTTAAACTTATTAGTAATAGTGAACTTGTACTCAATTTAATACCCTAACCATAAAATATATGGAAGTTTAACATTTCAATACAAAGTCCATAATATTGTTTTGAATAATGTTTTATAATCAATATTAATTACATAGTTAACTCAAAACCTATCCCATTATTTACTAAATGTTACCACTTAAATAATATAATAAAAGGCAAAGACTACATCTCACATAAAATAACAAACAGTCATTGTTAATATATTCATGTACAATTTGGCAACAGTAGGTTTTCAATTCACCTAATATACATGTGATTGCATTAGCCGCGTACTCAGTACAAATAAATATAATAACAAATTTAATTACATTAGAAATAAAAACCAAAATAATATCAACAAACACTTCAATATTTTTATATCGGTTGCTTATCGTCGACAATGAGATTAACAATGATTAACACTACAATTAAATTAATGTTATTATTTTGTTTTCGTTTTTGATGGATATATAAAACTAGTAAATGTAGATGGATATTTAAATTGTTGATACAAGCCACTTGAATTGTTGCTACCATTTTTACTATTTGTACCTGTAATTTTAAAAGATGCACCAGATTTTGCAGTTGATGTAGTAGTAGTTATATAAAATAAGTAAACTCGTAAATGATCACATATTTCTTTGCAAACAAATATAGAGTATATCGCTAGATCAATAACGGTCCATGCCTGCAATTATAAATTTCAATTTAACAGAAATATTTAACAGAAAAAAATAGGATATTTCAAATTATTACCATGCAAACACACAGCACATAGTATTCTGGCAATATAGAATCAAAATATTGATTTAAAAATAACATGGCTGGGCCAATAAGCGTGGAATCAACATACTCAATTGGACTTTTAGTCATATGAGCAATCTAATAACAGAAAATAAGACAATATTAAATTGTATAATAAAAATAAAAATTTAATACTGAATAAAGCTTATTTACCACAAGTTTATTTGTTATTTTAGCAGTAACTAAACCAAATGCCATAATGTAAAGTACAGGATGAGTTTCATAAATATTTTCAGTACTCTTGCAAGCAATGATAAACCCAGGCACAACCACTAACAGAAGAGGAATAGCAGGAGACAAAACACTGGTACCCTAAAATAAATAAATAATGAGAATTTATTTTAGTTGTAACTGGTTATTTAACTTACGGCTACTGAAGATCCATTTTTGCCAATACCACCAGTAAGTATAATAGATACATTTGATTTGGCTAAAACCATTGATATAGCTAATGTCGTAAGCAATAATATAAACTTCAGCTTGACATTAAAAAAAGGCATCTAAAAATAAAAAACAAAAAGTTCATAGTTTATTATTTAATAAAAAAAAAAATAACATTACTATAAAACACAAACGGTTTATAACATTTACGCATGTCTAATCTAAAAAAATGATTAACAAAAACTATTACAACAAAATAATGTCTTGTAAGATAAATATATAATTATTTTTAGTAATATTATAATATAGTACTTATTGGCAACAGAGCAAGCATATTTTATACATTATAATATATAATTAATAAGGTGCTGATTTTTTATTTATTTATTGAATGCAAATTTCTTAATTATAATTAAAAATGAGCTTCTTTCATTACACCCTAAATAAAAATAAACATATTTATTTTTACCTATTTACGTTTATATTGATGATAATCATTATACCATGGGAAATATGTTTAATCATACATAAATTGTTATAAATAAGTAAACAATTCACCATTTGTTAATTGTTATACAATCAATTAATCTAGTGACTAGTTGCCAGTTGGTCTCGTTTGATTGTTTATTTTGCTGTTCAACAATTTTTTTTTATAATTAAAAATGTTTAAATGAACATAAAAATACTATAAATAATATTTCATAAAAATACTATAAATAATATTTCATAAAAATACGCCCTAATAATTAATAAATAACCAGTTTAGTAGGTAAATATTAGAAATACAGTTTAACACAGTTGGACCATAGCCACAATACATTAGAAGATTTATTTATATTCAAAATCTACAATCCATTTTAAATTTACAAATTTATATTGGGCAATAGAGGAAAAACAAATAGTGAACTGATATTAATTTTCTTCAACATTATACTGTTCACATAACTCCACTCTGTCTCTTACTTTTAGGTTTTATATCTATGTAATCATTAATTTGTATTATTATTTTATTCCTTGTATTAATTGTACTACTTACATTGAATTATTTAAAAATGTGTTAATTGTCAAATATTATTAGACTATTATTGTTATCGTTATATACATTGTAAATTTGGACATGGTCCATTTAAATATTAATAAATAAATAAATATCTTCATAATGTGTTTGTGTATGGCATCCCTTGAACTCTCGGTAATTGTGGCAATGATTAATACACATATAATTATACTATTCTTTAAACATTTATACAATGATCGTGTTAATTTTCTGATTTACTTAAATATAGATGTTAGAAAACATTTTTTTTCCATATAATGCACAATCTTGCTTAATAAATTATCTACCTACTATCAAAGAATTTGGTACTTACTTCAATATCCCAAATACCGGTACCAAAAACAGCAGACATTAAATGAAGAAATATAATAGATAGTTGTGTTTCTGTGACATCAAATTTGCCAAAACGTAATGTACCTATGTCATAGGAAATAAACAGGAACAAATTATAAATACAATACTTAATTAGAATATCATTACTTTTTTGAAAAATTTTAACATACCAGAAACATAAGTCTGCCAATGAGCAAAATAAAATAAGGCAACTGCAAAAAAACTTTGCAAAAACATCCATGTTGGGTATTCTCCAAGTTTTACTGACACACAGGCTGATAATGTAATGAACACTGAAATACAAATTATTAATTCTGATCTAAAATAACACTTAAATTAATTTTACCAGTAGAAACAGAATCACAACCATGATCAAATAATTCTCCTAAAGGTGAAGAAGAACCAGTTCTTCGAGCTTGCTTCCCATCAATGGCATCTAAGCTCTGATAAACAAATAAACCAAACCCACACAAAAAACTTGCCCATCTAGGAATCTGAAAATGTTATTACAGAAGTTCAAAATTAAGACTTGAGTAAATATACAATTAAATCATAACAATATTTTAATTTCACAAAAAAATTCAAATTTTAACATTTCAAATCAAATGTTACATTCAGATTCAAAACTCATACAGAACTAGAACCTAATATTAAATCCTACACATGTGACCTAAACTCACTTCAACCACCCAAATATTTTCGAACAGAAATATTGATGTAATGAATCATGTTTTCTATACTCACTTAGTAATTAGCATATAATATACAACATATTATTATTCCATAAAGGATGTATTTAAAAAAAAAATTTTCATCAAATTAAATTTTAATTTTAAAAACAACTCTACTAATATGTAGCTTACGTAACATTATTTTTGATGAATCTTTATTGACGGCCAGAAATGCATAGTACTCTTGGTAGAACATATTTAATAATAATCTTATAGTGTAGCAAACTATTTGTTTACTGTAAAAATACATTTAGGTAAATATAACATAAGGTTTTTATAAACAATCATGGAGATTAAGAATTTAAGTTATACCACTTACATAACTGCAATGAATAAAATAACGACCATAACATATAATTGTATGAAAATAAATTGTATAACAGAGAAAAAATAATGGAAATAAAATAAATATTTGTTTGGTCTAGTTTAACTATAGTAATAACCTATTATAATATATACTTAAATTGTAATAATTCTAATTCAACAAATAATAAAATATAACATAATGAGTTTTATAATTTTATAAAAAAAAATTTTTTTGTAATTCGTTTAATACGTTGAATATGTGAACAACACATACATATATATTTAAGTATATATAATAAAGTAGAATATTATATGCCAAATTTGATAATACTATAGTAATGTGATTAAATTCTTTGTAATTCCGTTAATTAATGGTGATAAGCAATAAATCAAAGAGTAAACAATCAAAAAACTAAAAATATAAAACCAATATCTTCGTAAGTTTCACATTTATATGGCACACATAAATAATCACATAAAAAAAATTAAGAAATCGTTCATTCAAAACTTTATAGACTTATTAAAATAGTTTACATAGTTTGAAATGTTTTTATATTTGAAGACCAGTGTTGGGAAGGAATGCGTCCTTTTTATAGGAACGAAGCTCGTCCTATTTAAAATATAGGAACGAGGAACGGGAAAGAGTTCCTATTTTTAAGGAACGGGAAAGAGTTCCTATTTTTAAGGAACTTGAAAGAAAATTTCAGTTCTTCAAATAATGAAAAAAATAGTTATTTTAACACGTTGAGTGCCACAGTCTTTAATACAATTTATGAAGTGCATATTATAGTGTGTTTCCGCGCCAAAACTGAGCCGCGACGCCGTCGGTTGACTACGTGTCGACACCGGTTCCGCGCGCCATGGACCAATAAACGAAATACGTTCTCGATATTGATGTGTTTTACAAATAATCTGTATAACCAAATAATAATAATTTTGTCGTAGACAAATATGAATCAAATAAATTTTCATTTAAGATTCATTGTTTGAAAAATTAGTTCTTCTCAAACAAAACAAAATGTCAGTATAAAAATATTTTTTCATCTTTATTATAAAAAAAAATAATATATATATAATATTCTGATGTACATTTGTATAGACTATATCGAACACTTGTCCGACATATATTTTACCCCTTCTCCTTCAAATACATTACCTCCCCTTTTATAAAAAAAAATAATATATAAATATTTTGACTTTAAAGTAAATTGATGAATTGTTTTTTTCATTCTTCATTCCCATTTTTTAGAATAGGAAATAAATTGAATTTAAAAAAAAACAGATTGTTGTATTATACTATTATCTCTATGTCCTATACTACTATGGGCTATAACCTATAGCATGTCTCTATGTGTGGTGTATCGTGTATAGTATGCACTGTAATACTGTATACTATAGTAATATACATGTATAATATGCAATAATGCAATAATGCAATATTTTTATTTATATAGACAATGTTCATACTTCACATTATATATTTATATTTTATATTGGTTATTAAATAATAAAGAATTCTGAGTGAAGGAGTGCATTTTTAGTCGAAATAATAAACTTTTTACTGGGGAAAGTTTCAAATCTACGCTATACAACTTTTGAATTATAACAAATAAACCTAAGATAAATCATTTTTGTTAAAAATCGGTGATCCTTAAAAAGGAGTGAGTTAACCAATTTGAGTGGTGGTCAATGGTGTTTTTTGAGAAAAATTTTAAAGTCAGAAATAATCGGTTAACTCTCTCGGTCCGATTATTTCTGACTTAAAAACTGCGCAAAAAACACATTTGGCCACCACTTAAATCGTAAAAAATATGTAAAGAAACGGGAAAGCGTTCTTTTTCGCGAAAGGAAAGTGGAACGGAAACGAGTTCCTTTTTTACAGTAGGAACGAGGAACAGGAACGAGTTACTTTTTTACAGTAGGAACGCGGAACGAGTTCCTTTTTAAAAGGAACTTTCCCAACACTGTTGAAGACTTAAAAACTATAATGAGCTAGGTGCCAAAAAATGAAAAATTGAGTCAATCCCAGAAAATTGTGACAAGTCCAATAACATGTAAGACTGGCTTTGATTATTACTAATAAGAAAAAAAATATCTGTTAGAGAGTGTGTGTGGTATATTCAGCTGTTGCAAAAATAAAGAAATAGTGAATAACTCAAGATCAACTTTTTGGCACATAGTCTGTTATTGATTTCGGTCTTCATTTTTATATTTGATTTTAAACAAAAGTCGTGTAGGTCAAAATGTTCAGTTTGAAAAATTGAACCAAACTTAAATGTTTGGTTCAAATGCAAAAGTCAAAAATAGTTTTAAAAAACAAACTGAATCAAACTTAATGAAAAGTTTGAAATTCTATAATCATTCCTAACTCCAAAATAGTTTTAATTTCAAGAAAAAATACTAACTCCTAAAGAAATTTGAACAATGTTGTAAAAAAGATATTTTTACAGTATTTGTTTTGTCTATTGTCCATTTTATAGACAAAAAAAACACCCATATTTTGTACTTGTTAATTACTTTTAAAGTACAGTCATGCAGAGTTGAATGTTCATTCTAGTTGCATTATTGTTATTTTTAATTTTAAGAAAAATAAAACTAAAAGCATATTATTCTCCGAACAGAGATTATATCTTGTGTAATTGAATTGTTTATACTTTAGGGACTAACTGACAAACAAATAATTATTTAGGCTTTAAATTGCTAAAAAAAATTACAGTGATACGAGTGAGGTTTGATTTCGAATGAAATATTCAGTGCAACATGTGATTAAAAAGTTTGGTTTGAGGCCATATTTTTAAGTTCTACCCATCACTACAAAAAATACATTGTTATGAAGAAAAAGTAGTTTGTAACAACTAGAAGTGCAATTTGTACAATTGATAGCAATTTGATTTATTTTATCGATTTTTAACACTAAATATATGACATTATTTATGAAAATTTATTAGATATTATTCAATTTATTTATTTGTCCTCATTCAAACATTTCAAAATTAATTATTGGTATTAATTATTGAGGTATCTTATAACTTATTAAAATATAAGAAATACTGAAAACCAAATAATTTACATTAATTTACTATTTAAAGTTTTTAAAAATTATACGGCCATTATCTTAGAAAAAGTAAAAATCATTTTACAGAGTTGCGAGACAGTTGTAATTAATCAGGCTGTCTATAATCTTATATACTAGAATTGGTAATCTTGCAGATATCAAACTCCTAAATTAACAAAAATGCCAGATTATTAAAGTTTCATATAAAATCACATTTTCTGCAAAACCTAAATACCTGCAGCATTTTAATCCACATTTATCAAGTAATACAACACAATAACTAATTTATACATAATAGACACATCAACATTAACTGAATAAAAATATAATATCCAAACGGTTCATTCAGACTTAAATCAGTTACTTTTAACAGTTATATGGTCATTATAACAAAAAAATAGATGCATTACTGGACGTATCAGATTACTGCCCGCCCGAAATAACGAGTGTTCTGTAAATAAGAACAATACTAACAATATATAACTATACAAGTATAAAATAAATATTAATTGAAAAATCAAACAACAAATATGAATATTATTTCAAATTTAATAACCAAAATAAATGTATTTAATTTAAATTTCAGTATTTTTATGAAATTTTGTAATTGAAAATTACTAGTTAATGAACAGTATGATCTTTCTTAAGTTCCAGAACTCCAAAAAAATTGTTTTCATATTATTACTACTAAATAATAAGATTTATTTATACACAAGCAGGTATGTATAGAACCTAAAATTAGCAACATTCTTAAAGTAATAAAGTTTTTGTAAGTAATAAAGAAATATATAAACATCATGTTTACATCACAATAATATTATCATATTTATCCCTACTAACACTTTCCTTAGAAATGAAAAAAGTATAAAGAACAAGTTAAAATTTAAAAAAAATGTTGGTTTGCTTAAATGTAAAATAAAAGCTTGTGATTAAGAGGATTTCAGTTTAAGTGAAAATATTTAATCTATGTAGAGCATTAGTCTGAGAGAAAACAAACATTAAGCTGATATCATTTTAATGATTTTGGAAATTTTCGATATTCTTCTGGCATGATGTTGAGTTGAAAGGTCCAAATATTTTAATCAATTATTTTTAATGGTAAATACACAGTAAAACAGTAAATGGAATTATTGTTGGTACCTAGGCATATTTCATAAACACATGGATATAATTTTTATAAACTAAATAATTATTTTCAAGGGTTCTCTACACGTTTTTCTATTTTGATTTTAAAAGTGAAATTTAAGAAAAGATTTAAAATGTTGAATTTTTATTTGAAACAAATATTCATATAATCATGTAAGTTTCAAGTATTTAAGGTAGGATGCAGGTATATTTACAACTCAGCAGAAAGTAATATAAATAGTAGTAAGTCTACAACAAACAGTGATTCACTACTCAGTATAATTATAAAACAGAACAAAAGTAGCATGTTTTTCAAATAATTACTCACATATAAGGTTTTCGTTATTTTTTAAATAATGTTCAGTGAATAGGTATTACAAAAATAAAATACCATATCTACTGCACTTAAATATTATCATTTATATCATTTAAAATTGAATTGCTCATTTATAAAGCATAATAAACTGTTCTACATTTCATCTCCAAAAATACCTTACTTAGTGGAAAGAATATTTTATAATTTTTATTTAATAAATACTAGGTAGTTGGTTTTAAAATATATACATTTTTATTCATTGTACTGATTGAAATTGTACCCATTTGAAAAAATCCATCTACTAAATTCAACTAAATACATTTCTTATGTACAAAGATCATATAGACATATTAAGCAACAAACAATACAACATGTGATATTTTGATCCTTATAACAGTGAACATTTAATATTTTAAAAAGTACTTGTTGCAAAATTTAAAATATATCAAATTCTTACATACTGAAACCATTACGAAAAGTTCATAACTAAAGCTTAGATTTCAAGGTATTTGCAATTTTTTTTTCCAAGTGCATACTAATGAAACAATGATTTTTTTCTCATAACCACTTTTTGATGGTCAACTTGTTTTTAATACAATATAATAGATTATAAACCATATATTACATATTATATAATATTATAAAAAATACTTTTTTTTAAATTGTCTTTAAATGTTTAGGTTATAAATGCATTATTTGATTATTTAAGAACATTAAAATCCAAGCCATAGTAATAATGATATCATTAAAAAACATGAGAGGAAAACAATAAGGGTAATATAAAATGCTAGAGACTTAGAGATGCATTTACCTTAAATTGTCAGATAAGTTAATACTTTTAAAAATTATGAATCATTTCTGTTAAAAGAACAATATTGTGTATGATTAATTAAATATGATACATATATTTTTTTTAAATTATTTGTCTATGTTAATTTCAATTAAATCAAACGGAAATGTCCACTTACTTCTGAATTAGCATCCGGACTATAACGTATAATCACCAGTGTAGTGACAACATTTACGATCAGTCCAATAAGTGTAATTAAATTTGGTGCCATCCATATGGGTGTTTTTAATACAAGCCAATTCCAAAAAGGTTGCAGATACACATCGGTAAGACTTCGGCTTTCACATTTATATGTATGTTCACCAAGTTTCTTGAGTTGAACTGGTAAGAGTATTTTATTTTTTGTAAAACAAAACATTTTGGTAAAGATGCTTGAGTACCGACACTGCATCAATGACTAAGTAAAGATAGATGAGTAATGTTTATAAATTTTGGTGTCGCTACTGCATCGTGAAGATATGTCTAGAACAAAAATTTAGTCTCAGTACTCGTGTAACAAACAAATTTACAAAATCGAGGGAATGAAAACTGACTTCGGCATTGTTAATATTATGTAATAGTTGTATGATTGTCGTTAACAAAAGAAAAAAACAAAAAGGAATTACAAAAAAATTCATAGGTACTTACATCATATTATGTGTGGTCAACAGCGGGCCATTTTTATTCTTAGAAAAAGTATAACCATTGCATTTATCGCGACCTATCGAAACGTTTAAACTTTAACCTCTAACCGAAACACGATCGAGCTCGAGTAAAAAACGAAATAATAATACGTTTTAACACTATTGTGAAATATTACATGAAAACGATCAGAAGCCAGTACACTCGTTATCGATAAATGACGATAATGCTCGCCGGATATCAATCGGACCATATTCGTTGGACTAGTGATAAGGCCACCACCGTACCAAACGTCTCGCCAACAGCGTGCTTACGTCATTCCATGAACATTATAGTATCGTGGCACGACGACGGCGGCGGCAGCTGCAGCTGCTGCCTGAAGGCTGTGTTACGATTTCGGCATGACAAATCGCAATCGATTAGTTTCAACAATCGACAAACTGTCGGCATGGTTTTGGTACAAAAAAAAAGAACTATTGACTATTGAGTACGATTTTTTAATAAATAATTGTACTATTTTACAAATATCATACAATATTATTTGTATATAATACGACTAATCATCGTGATGTTTAACAAAAATATAAACCATATTAATATCATTACTTCTGTAAAAATTATTCGACTTCAATGTAATGATATTTTTAACTGATATTGATATATAACATTACAGCCATATAGGTTACCTACATATTTTTTATGAATACATTACAAATTCCCCAACTGAATTCGAAATCGAATAATAATAAATAATAATCTGTCTCACTGATATTATCATTGATTAAAATTTTCAAGCATAAATCATAGTAGGTAGGTTATTAGCTCTTTTTATACATTTTTTGTATACCTATATTATACCTACAGGCTACAAGCGGTTACAACCTACCTACATGTATGACTATAATATGTTTGAATGCTTTGAATCTGAAAGCGTTTGAAAAAATTGTTTTTGGTATAATTTATTAACTTGCAAAATGAAAAAAAAAGGCGGGTAAGTGGATGACGCTCTGCTGTACTCTGCATAATATTTTACAAGTGGGTCATTGTTGTGTATGGTATTAAATTTGAATTCAGTGATATATAATATCATTGTATACAAAAATGATTCTGAGCGGAGACAGTTTGTCAGCCTAGAATATTTTATATTATATTTAAATTGTTATTGTTACTTCTGTAGCCAGAAGGTTCAATTAATATTATTTGCATAGTATCATATTTGTATAGGTATAATAATATACATTAGAAATTTGAAGTACCCGCGAATAATATTTTTAAATTACAACAA
Source organism: Myzus persicae (assembly GCF_001856785.1). Classification (NCBI taxonomy): domain Eukaryota; kingdom Metazoa; phylum Arthropoda; class Insecta; order Hemiptera; family Aphididae; genus Myzus; species Myzus persicae. The sequence goes on from NW_019103915.1 coordinate 160,558, forward strand.
AATTACCATTCTTATTTCAAATACCTAATTTCATTAAAAAATTTTATCGATATCAATAGAAAATATTTTTAAAAAAATAAACATTTCTATAAATAGCTTTAAAATAAGTCTAAATATGTTTTAAATGTTATAGAACAAAGGAAAATAAATGCAAATGTAAACATTCGGTGAACGTTTCATGTTCCTATGGTTATTTTTTTTGCTACACGAAAAATGAAAATTCATTTTCTTGAAGACGGGTTTTGCATGAAAATTCTCGTTTGAGATTCTGGGCGGAGCGATTGACTTAACAATGATATGTGTTTTTTATATTTTTATTTTTGTGTTTGTCATTACATTTTGGGTCAGTATAAAGTACTTTGATTTTCTTCAACAGAAATTTTTCTGGTATGAAAATAGTTGGTGCATTCAGAATTTGAAGTTCGAAATAGTTTTCAAATGCGACATGAAAAACAAATAAAACATTAAGGAAAAACAGGAATTTTTACGCTAAACCAGTTTTCTAAAAAATTCATTTTAGTTTTTAGTGTAACTCTAAAAAATTACTATAGATACATGAAATGTTCACTGAATTGTTGTGTTATTATTTTCTATACACCATGAAATCCTTAAAATATTTTGAGTTAGAAATAAATTTGTCTATTTATATCTAAGATTTAAAAATGTAATACAAGATTCCTTATCGCAGCTTGTCTACTTTCATCAGAAAAATTTCTACCGGAAAATCAAATTACATTTTTTAAAGCAAAGAGCGTTTGAAGTTGAAATTCTTACAACATTGGATATTCACTCGATTTCTCATGTAGCGATTTTCTTATTTTGTTGTAATTTAAAAACGAATTACTGTAGACACTTGAAATGTACACCATATGTTTATATTATCAATTCATATACCTTTTCAAAATACTTTGACTTGTTTTAAGCTGCTGACGGACATTTTCATTTTTTTTTTTTTTATAAATGTCAACTAAATTGTATTTGTTGACTTGAAAAGCATGAAAATTTAATACAAATACCAATTATTTTGAATTACTTTTATTCACCTCACCCCCATGTCCATGCAGTTAGGGTATTGATCGAAACACAATCAGAAACATTGACTAGAATCAAATCAATTCAACATAAGCCCATACAATTACAATTCGCTAAAGAAATTAAAAATAGAATTTAATAATTCAAAAAAATGAAAATAAGTTATAAATGATTTTTTTCGCGGAGCCCTTAGGGACAGTATTTTACCTGCCGAAATAGGTAACATACCTTTTTTAAAATTATTCAATGCAAATAAAATACTTATATCTAGACACCCTGTGATTGTTATACTGACAAAATAAATCGTAACAATTTTTTGAAAGATACAGCTAACGTATTAAGTTGGTACCTTTTTACCAACTAGATTGTACCAGTCACAATTTTTAACGATTCATACCGAGGTCTGAGGTTAATGGTTAATCGTTATTATTATAATTTAATAGAATCGTGTAAGGTGATTCGCTCTGTAGGTACCGCGGTGTCTGTCTTTGTTACACGCACAATATTTCTATTTAGACATTTACGATATTGTACAGAATTAAAATTTACATTTTAACTGTCAGATCAGGCTTCTCTGTTTATTTTCAGTCGTATCTTAATAAAGAGTGGATTAAATTGTATACGTATTATGTTTATCTGATTGCTACACCCAACGCTATAAGTTCTATCAAAGACCATAGTTGAAATATTCTGAATTCACACTATCATATTTTCTAATAATACTTGTATTAGAAAATTGAAAGCAATTTATAAACAAAACAATAAATTAAACAAATAGAAATGTCAAATGTGATAGTATTGAATATACAATAAAATTCCAAATGTCACTTTTGTCTGAGAGTTCAATAAGAACTTCGTCTACTGATATATTGAGTAATTACGATTTATGGACAGCATGTCAGAATAAGTATTATCCGTCTAAAAAAGTTTTAATCAACAATAAATAAGGAACCAAATTATAAATTTAAATAATATTTTGATGACGCCGGTATGCCCAGGGTCCTTACTTAAGGAGGGGAAGAACAACGGCCACAACTGCCACTACAGGGACATTTTTGAAAATTGTTTCACTTCTGAATTATTAAAACTTTCAAAATTTAAATTATTTTAAGATAGGTACTATATTATATAATATAATAGATAATTATAATATTTTATGCTGTTTGAAATTCGAATAACTAATGCATTTGCCATTTATAGCTATAAGCGATCGAGAATTATTAATACACCTAAAACTTAATAACAATTCCATTGAAAAAAATTTGTTGTGGCTAAATGGTCAAGTAAGCTATTTTAAAAATGTACTATAAACCTCAAAATATGCATTCCGTATTCTAAAACATCGAAAACTATGCAGGTACCTATTAAAACTTGATAAAATAATCCACATTTGTAATAAATAGGGACCTAACTTTATCAATAATTTAACTATTCACATTTTATACAATAATTGTTTCTATCAATATTATTTGTAAATAGTTATATATTATATGAAATATATAGCACTTATTTAGTGCAATTTAGAACAAAAGTTCTCATTGTTTGAAAATGAATTATTTCAAACTTGAATAACTTTGTTTGTATTTGTGATATCTAAAAAATAAAACGATGTTGCAAAGCAAATGTTTTCTTGTTTATAGTGTGAAAATTTGGTTGCTTAGCTTGGACTACAGCTCGAGTGGTTTTAATTCGTGCCAAATAGTATTTTCCATATTGTAGGTTTGTAAGACGGAGACAACACATGCGGGCGTGGCAATCTCTTAAAGTTTATTTTTAGCTTTCGTGAGGAGAGACAAGACGTGGAAGTATAAGTGAACACCTTATGATGTGATGAACTGTCATCAGCTCTAATGTATATAATTTCTTATAGTCTACAGAAATCAGCTACTTATCAACTATAGCAATAAATTCATAGCGTAAAATATCATCAACTATAGCTAGGTTTGTACTATACTACTATATTATCATAGTGTACTCGACAGTAAATTATGTAGCTTAACTTAAAGTACTTATACACAATTTATAAAAAAAATAGGCGGGTATTGGTGCTCTGAGGTTTAAAGCCTGATGTGTGCATATGCTGAAATTCTAGGATTCAGATGATTGCTGCTTAATAGAGTAAATAGTGCAAATCACAAATTTTATAAGCAACTACCATTATATATAATAGTTAATAGCCAATAACGGCAATAGGTTTATTTTATTTTATTTTTTTAATTACCTAACATTAATCTTAAAAATAATAAATTATGATAACACCTATATAGTTACTCACTCCGATAATTAATAATTAAAATCAAGAATGCTTGGTATTTTACCCGTGGCCATCCATTCATTACATGGCACCAGTGGCGTAGCCAGGAACTTTTTGTAGAGAGGGGTTAAAAAAAAAATAATAATATTTACAAATGATTCTATACACGTCATATTGTTATTACAAAATAATTTTATAATCATAATTATATTTTGTATAACTAATTATTTTGATTGTGAACCCGCCGATGAACGGCTATAAGTGTAACTTAGCCGACAACCACCCTGTTAGGCAATGTACTAAAATTCAATTTGATGCATTCTTAAACTTGATCAGCCCGATTAAGCAAAAAAATTTTAAAAAATACCTAGTTCTACTAAATAATTAAGAAAGTTGGGCGGAAAATTAGTTACTAATTCAAATAAACATGCAAATTGTATACCCATACACATATTGTATGGTACGGCGGCCGGCGGGTGACTTAAGTTTGTTTAAAAGTTTAAGCGTGATTACTTAAACTAACTTGATGAACAAACACTTATCAAAAAAATCAGTATAACATTTTTCATTTATCTACCGATTGATTCCACTGTCAAATGAGCACTAAGAAATTATATATTACCTGTTATATATTATAGATAGAAGATAGATGGATCTGTTTTAAATTATAAGCGATAAACGTGATGCCTCGACTAAGGCAAATAGGGATTTATTTTTATATACCTAGATGAATATAGATATGTTGTAGAATTTTAATTCTCGGAACAATTCATATTTACACGCCGATCAAATACATAGTTAGACTAACAAAAAGTTATGGGTGCATGTCGCTATGAAAATACCCACAGGTCGCCGTGCTGTAAAATATATATATAGATAAACAATTTGTATGTAAAGAATTTATTTTTATCGATTTCAACGGGCGACGTGGTGACACTTAGGAAGGTATTTGGAACAATTCTGTGAAAAAAATTGGAATAAAGTTAAATAGCGTCGTCACAAAATTGGTACATAAAAAGGCCTGTTCTTTTATAGGTATATATAAGGATATCGAAAAAATTTAATTCATCAATTTATTAGTTTTAAACAAATACAACTTATTAAACATTGTTAAAGTTTTTCATTGATAATCTCTCTGATATCGGTCGATCTACAAATTATTTCCATTGAAATATTTGAACGGGAATCTTATCACTATCATTTTGACTATTACTTGTATTTATTTCGGTATTTTGAAGTCTGGTTAACATTAGCTTTTTTGACTAAGGTAAAAAAAAATTAATTTTTCTAGTCTGCTTATTTGTTAGAGAATTTGCCTATAATAATAAATAATAATAATAATAATAATAATAATAATAATAATAATAATAATAATAATAATAATAATAATAACAATTTAGGAAATCAATAAAATAAAATTATGTATATTATATAATTTAATTTCATATTCCGAAGCAGAATATTTTTTAGAGTATTTCAATAAATAAAAATCAAATTAAGACGAATAGTTTGTGACTTATGAGTTTGGTCCGTTTCATATGGACGTATCATATGCGACGCATCGTCCACGCTCGGTTTTAGTTTACATTAATTAAGTTCATACATGTGAAACGGCCCTTATACCTAACTATTAAAGTTAGGAAACTTGGAACTAAACTAGGAACATAAATATTAGATATTAGAATATTTTCTGTCCAATTACTTAGGTATTCTAAAAATTAAATGTTAAAAATATCTTACCATAATGGAATGTTTAGACGTCTTAGAATGATGTCAGATTAAAATAAAACAAGTATAATAGAAAACAAATTTCATATATAAATGAATAAACGATATAAAATTAAGCAAAACAGTGAGACACCAACGGGCAAAGACCAACTATTAACTAATAACTAGAGTTAGGATATTAATGAAATAAAAACACACAAAAATGCCCTAAAAACTTCATAAAATTATCTTAAAAATCATCAAAAAACTAATTAAGTAAGTGAATAAAATTAAATTGTAAATAATAATTTTTATTAGAGATATGGGTGTGATAATGGGTGTAATAGTAATTTTAAATATGAATTATACATTATAATATTAATAAATAATATTATACGTTTACATTTTAAGCATATATTTTAGTACCTATTATAAATCCAAAGTAGATTTTAAAAAAAATTAAATTTGTTTCCAAACTTGGATTTAACACTTGCTCTAATCTAAAATTTGAGAAAAATGCCCTACATTGAATAAAAACTACAAAAAATGAAAAAATGATGAGAAATGATGAGAAATTACGTTAAAAAACAAAAAAATGCATTTATAACTAAAAATGACTAAAAATGCAAAAATATGCAAAATAAAATTAGAATATTCTGCATCAAGGGAGCATAAAACAAATTTTTAGCTAGGGTAGCTTTGTATAGAATCAAAGAGGAAAAAATTCAAAAGTCATCAACATCCTAAATATACTAACAACTATTAGTTTTATACAATAATGTGATATTGTTAAATGATCGGCGTGCCACGAATGCAATAGGTACCTATACCTAAAATAAACTTTGAATACAGACAATGATATCGCTTTTACCGCTGGTATAGTGGTATCGGGACCAGACGACCGTTTCAGCGAACCAGTTTAGAATCATCTGTTGTAGAAAACCTAAATAATATTATGTTCTCAAGCAAAAATTATCATAGTAGTAAATATGATCATAATATTATGACTTGTGTAAGTGTGTATGTGTAGCGGGTGTATAATACGTTTATAGTGTTTATACAAGCTATTAATATGATTTCCAAGTCAAAATTCTAAAATATAAAAATGTTAAAGAAAAAACCGTGTTTCATGTAAAAGTTAATTTACCATCTCGGGTTCGTGGGGGGAGGGGTCTGACATCCCTGACACCCCCCCCCCACCATGTATACGCTACTGCATGGCACATAGCAAAAATATATAGGTATAATAAGTATATATACCAATAGGATACAAGTTACTAACTGATTATATTTTTGTTGTTTTAATCAACGTTTACTTGACATTTCATTAGTAAGTACCTATTACCTACAACTTACCTATATAGTGTTAGTGTGTTACGACATAAATATTGTTATTTTACTGCTAAATAGTAAAAAAACGCTAAGGTACCTAATTTAAGTAATAACTAATAACACATACCAGTTAATTATTACTAACAATACATTAATAATTATGATTAAGGATATGATTTTATTGCACTTAAAAATGCATAAATATGCGATAAAATATGCTAACACAATTTAAAAATAATATTAATGTGCACAATATAACTCGGAACTATACGGCTATCGACCAGCGATTATTGACTGAGGTTTGGGTATTTACAAAAATAGTAAATTTTGATTACTAATTAGTAATTACCTATGTTTGAGTTGGTAAACGGTTCCTAATAATAACATATCTGTTATTGTAACTAGTAACGAAAAAGTTTCCAATAAAATAAATGGAAGAAGTCTATTATAGAATTAATTATTCTGACACAGAGAGGGATTCTAAATCGATTATAATATTTCAAAAAAGATTTCAAAATTGAGTATTGACTATACCAATGATATTCATAAATCATAATGCTCAATAACTAATTGATAAAGATGAAAATAAAAATGTTATTTAGACGGTCAAAAAATATATATTTATGAGTATATAAAATTGTAAAGGTGTTTCATATGAAATATGTCATAAAATATAAAAACACGACCAGGCACCAGAATCAGTGCATTTTTTAATTTCCCGGAACCTTCAACATTTAAAAAAAAACTTTTTTTCTTATAGTTTCTTAGTGTAAACTATTACAATTCGACAATTACAGGAAAAAAATAGCCTTTGAGTCTAAAATTTAGAAGCTATAACTCTGCTATATTTTTAAATAGGTAGGTAATCAACGGTTATGCAATAGCTAGAAGTTTAATCAGTTCCCTCATTATGATAGATCCCAATAAAGTATAAGCTATTAAACTTTAATTTTATTATTACCTATATAGTAATGTAGGTAGGTACCATCTATAATAATTATTAATCTTATCAAAATATTTTAAGCGTTTTTATCACCGTCAAACAGTCTTCATCGACCATGATAATGATTTATGATTACATTCAAACGTCAGAAAAATTAACACGGTACCTTTCATTAATTAGATATTTGACTTTGGAGTTTGATTAAGCTTGTTAGGTTAGGTCTCAGGACTATTAAAAATAATCATTGATAACGGGAATTAAAAAAAACCAGTTTTAAAATCGATTTTCTTATTTTGTTGTAGGTGATATTGAAACAAAAATCCGTTTTATTTTTATTATAAAGTTTTTGAAGTACAAATTATCTAGGTGATTTATCGGCTTATCGCATTATCGCCGATAGCTGATAAACTAAAACTGTATACTCGAAGAAGTCGACTGTACCTCGTCATTGTGTAGGTCACAGAAATTAATGTGGTAAATTTTAATTCAATGATAAATAATTGCATAGGTAAAGGTAGGTTAAAAACGATTTTAAGCGGAGACGTTTTGTCAATCTATTATCATATACCTACATGTATTGCTATTTACTATTAATTATCATAGTAATTTATTTTACCATTTATAGTACTTAATACGGTAAACTATAAATAGGTAATAATATAAAATTAATCTAAATTAATTGAAACCGTCCATTGTCATTATGTACATAAAACCATTTTAGATTAGAAGGGCTTCCTTATAAGTTATACTATAATAATAATATTGAATAAACTTTAAAAAAATGTAGGAATTGTTTGGAGGAAGCCTATGGAAATTTCGGGGAGCTTATCCTATATTTGAACTTAAGTATGAAATGTAATAATGTAAGTAAAGTTATCAAATCGACATAAAAATATTTTTAAATTATAAGGAAATAACTTAAATCATTATTCTTTATTTAAATAACGATTTTTGTTCAAAATGAACTTCAAATGTCTATGACAAAAATCAAGTTGTATATTTTTAGATATTTTGGTTCCAGTATCAAATACTTACAAGAATTTTTGATTTCATAATCAAATGTTCAAGCCTTAGCTACAAAATTTGAACACTACATACATTTTTAATTAAAAAAATAATTTCCAAATTTTCGTAGTTTTTGTAACTTGTAATTTTATCAAAATCTTAAATTCAAATGCTTATAAAAAATGTGCTTAAGTATCTTTTATATTTTTAAATGGCTAAAGTAAAAACTTATTTTATTTTTATAATAATTATAAACATAAAAACTTATTTTATTTTTATAATAATTATAAACGGGTCTGAAATCTTTTTGGAAATGTTTACAAATTAGCAACTACAGAGCTAAAAATGAGAAACCTTGTATAGTTGTATTACATATTTTTAAAATTTTTATTTATCAAGCAAAAATATTTATATAGATATTCATAAAATAAAACTAAAAACAAAAAAAAAATGTGAAATATCTATAAATAGCTCAGAGTCAAAGTCAAAACATACAAAATATTTCATATTATACTATTTCCCTAGATTAAATGTTTATATAAACATTTGAAGAACATTTCAAGTATATATAGCTATTAGTATTCGCCATTCGGATTATAATAAAATAATAAAATCCTTTAATGAATAATCGTTATTTCACTTGTGAATATTCAATAAGTTATAAAAATTATGTTGAACACCAGAACACTGTAGAACAAGTAAATAGTTTCAACTTTAAACGTTAATGAAAGGTTGACACATGGCAGTGCTGTAGCTAGGGGGAGTACCCTAGCCTTAGCAATAAAATATTGTAGCCCCACCCCCAAATAAAAATCTTGACTTAGACCTTTAAAATTTACAAGGGAGTAGAATAAAAAAGGTTGGGGACAACTGGACTAGAAGTCCCTTAAGGTTTATATTACGGTACACTGTATAGGTACTTGTATGACGAATAATTTTTTTAGGTAGTTCACATTCAAATTTTTCAGATAGTGCTTTTACTTGTGGATGCAATTTTATTGTTGGTGTTGTAATGAACTTTATATTTGAAAGCCCATCCTCAAAGCTTGCATAATATGAATGGTTATTTGTCTGTATGACTCGACTGGTGTTCAGCCTAGCATTGGTAGGAAAGCTTATGCCACAAATATGCTACAAATAATGTTTATCTTTAGGGTTGCTACTATTGCATGTATCAATACAAACACACATACAATATTATATATTTTCTTAATTGCATACAGACATTAGAATAGTTTTTCTAATGTGTCAAATGTGAATTTACTTTGCAGTAATTTTCATACACCAACAAGTCATATCGTATTAGGCATAATGCCCATGACCTGCTTATACAATCCTTTATAGAATATGACCCACTATATAGAACCCACCTAAAAATATGTTTAACTTAAAAGTGTGCAACTAATAATTAATGATTTAAATAATTGTTGTGCGTATCTTCAAAAACCTATTATAGTATACATATAGTACAAATAGTACAATAGTCATATCTCTATAAAGTTTCTAAAAAGTAAATTTTACAAAAGTTTCGGGTAGACTAATGAATGTATTTAAAATCTATTTATTTAATAGTTGTTCACTTGTTCAGTAAAATATGAAGGACACTTAAAAAAATATGTAGGAAGGATAGAATATTAGATACTCTGATGCAAAACCCTCAGTTACATTTGTTTCTAATTCCTAATCAATAGTAACAATGAATAAGTATTAATTTGGAAATAAGTTTGATAAAAACAATGGCTGAAAAGAAAGGCATAAATTAAAACAAATTTTATTTTTTTTTTACAAATTAAAAAATATATAATATATTTATATAGGTAATTTTAATTTTAATACAATATATTATATAAAACACATTTTTTAACAGATAAATGATGAACAATTTATTTTAGAATAAGAACCACTAATGTTTATTTCCAATTAAAAACAAAATAACAATTCCTAGTTAATCTTACTTATTACTAAATAATTATTAAGAGGTTAAAGTTAACAAGTTTAATTTCCTCACCATAATATATCTTTGAACCAGGATAGTGGAGTGTATGTTTCTTCTAAAAAATAACATCAAATTCATAAGTTAGGATTTCGTAGTTCTAAAGACATTTCTTAAAATAAAGCAAATGATTAGCATATATTGGTATTAAAAAAGGTCTTTCAAATATGTCAAATATAATGTTAATTTAAAAAAAAATCTCGACTAAGAACATAACTAAAAAACTAAAAATACTAAAAAAAAAATACTTAAAAAAGCAAAATTAAATGTGTGTTTTATTTAACATGGCGTGAAACAATTTTACTAATGATAACTTCATATTTAAATATTAAAAAATTGATAACGCTCTGCTGTATATTAGGTGTTTATAGATGAGTCAGTATAATGGATGTGTTAAATTTGAAATGATAAAAATATAATTGATATAAAATCCAATTGTTTGAAAAATAATTCTGAGCAAAGTTGGCCTTTGATATTACTAAGTATTTTATATTAAAATAATATTGTAATTAAATTAATTTTTGCTAAAATAGTTGCATTTTAAAATGTCATTGTGTGTACATAATAAAAAAATATGATAAATGAAATTAAATACTTTAAAGATTCAAATATGCACAAATAATATTTTTGAATTTCAACAAAATAACCAAAATTGTTATTCTTTGTTGAAATATAAAATGTTGTCTAAATTTGAAGTTAAAATGTCTGTAAAAAAGTATTGAACATAATATAATTTTTGGTTACAATATGAACTATTTATGAGAATCCTTGCTTTAAATTTTCAATCTCTAAATATAAAAATTGAACATTTTATAAATGTTTAACCACAAAATAATTTTGATGAAGAAAAATGTATTGACATTTATAGAAAAAAAAATATGTTTTAGACTATATTTTTTTAATTTTGACAGTATAATATAAAGAATGGTAGTATAAATATCCGTTGAAAATTTAAAGAATCTATAACTATTAGATTTTTAGTTACTCTGAAAAAATCAAACCGCTTTTGTCAACTAGATTCATTTTGCTATCAAAAAAGATGCTGAAGAAGAAAATTAAAGCATTTATATTGCCCCAAAATGTAGCAACACACAAAAAAACAAGCATCATTGTAAAATCAATACATTCATCTCTTTGCTCAGAATCTAAAAATAAAAAGCAAATGCCTAAATAACCAGAACTATGATAATACTATAATAAGGTAGGCAATGTAAAAATAGTAAAATATAAGTATTCTTAAAAAAATTGTATCTTATATTATTTATTAGAGATTTTTTACCTGTAGTATTAATTGAATTTGCTCCTGGGGTTATAGAATTTTCTTGACGATTTTGATGAAGTTGCATTTGAGACATATGTCTCTGTTCTTGATCACTAAACAACTCAGCATCTTTTCTATATTCTAGACTATGCAATTCTTCTAGTCTAGAATTAACATTAGTAAATAAATAGTATGGTTAATAAAAAGCTAGCAAGTAGGTAACTATCTCTCTGTTCTACCCATCAACCATTTATCCATATATTTTTATAATTTAACTTACATAATTAAATATGTCTATTTTAAATAGCTATAAATGTAACATTTTATTTCTGAACTTAATACTCTAATTAAATGTGAAGGCTGCAACCTATTGACTCACAAGTGTTTGGGTCGAAAACTAACTTAAATATTTTACTTTGAAAAATTGTTCTTTAAAATATTTTTATGATGCATAATACACATATGCTACAATACAGTTTACGTGATATTCCTGAATTGAAATAGCTTAATATAATGATATATGGTTTAATATCTTATATAAAATATATAAATTGCACTAAAAAATCTAAAATATAGAAGTTAATTCATAAATTATCATTCAAATTTATTTTTGATACAGATGACTAGATTTGGCAGCAATAGATTATGAATGAAATTATTATTCTGCATACATGAAAAACAAAATTAATATTTTCAAAACTGTTAAATTTTAGTATAAAGGTTAGGCATTGAATTTTTAGCAGAGAAAGTAAATTGATTAATAAATGGAGATATATTTTATAAGCTCTATTGACTATCCTAAATTTTTAAAATATTTTAGAACCTTTAATAATTTTCTTATAAAATACTTTACTTGTCATCCATGATTTTTAAATCAAATTTTTCATCCTTTAAATTTGATGTACTCAATTGCGGCTTATTGTCAGACAAGAATTGAATTTGTCTAATAGAGTTTGATAGTTTCAATTGCAACATATCACGTTCTTCTAATAACTAAAAAATAATATTTACATATTAAAACAAATTGTGTAATTGGTACAAAAATTAATTTTGAAATTATTTACCCGGGTCAATTCTAAAGTCAATTCATCACATCGAACATCTCTCTCGTGAACAGCTGTTAATGCTCTGTCAAGTTTGTCTCGTACTAATCTTATATCATCAACATTTCGATTTAAATTATCTAATTTAGATATTTTAACAGAAAGAAATTCAATTAATCGATCACGCTCAGCAATGGACCGTTGAAGCTGTTCGCTTTCTCCATTTCTTAATAAGAATGATTGTGTTGCTTCTTCACTTGAATTTGGAGATTCATTTATTGATGATTTTTCAGGGAAAAAGGAATTACTATCTTGAACAACATGATCTTGAGATAGTTCTGTATGAAGTTCATTGGTGGATTTATTATTTTTAAGAGATATTAATTCTAATAATGTTTCAGAGCATGATTTCAAGCCTGCCATTAAATCAACTAGTTCATTACTTGAAGAAACTTCAATAATGGATGGATTGGTTAAAATAGAAGAAACTAATTTATGAATAGTTTGAACACAAGTTTGTAATCTTTTAGCTTTTGATTCTTCTAAATTATAATCATCAATACTGTTAAAAGATCTAGCATCAACTATTTTATCTAATTTTTTTGATTGAACAACTACCCAGTCAGAATCATTTTCAATTGGCGGCCATTCGGAAAACACTCTTGAATAAGCTGAATCAATTAAACGTTGGGTTTCATTCAATTTTCCTTTAAGAATTATATTTTGTTCGTTAACATGAACTGAAGTTGTATCTGTATCATTTAAAGAATTCTGATCATCTAAATTACTTTTAAGTTGATCATAATCATTTTGCAATATTTCATGTCTTTCCTTGAGTGCTGTCAATTGACGATAAGCTTCAAGTTTTTCACTCATGAGATTTTCAATTTCTGACTGACAATGGATTATATCTGCTTCATGAGTTTCATTTTCAATGGTATATTGATCATTTAATTCCTTATACTTGGAATTTGCACATTCTAAATCATTTGTCAAGTTGGAAATTTTTTTTTCCAAGTCAATGGTTTTAGAGCGGCATTCTTTGAATCGAGATTTCAAATTTTTGTAACGGACTTGTAAATTCTTTGTATCACCATTTTCTGCGGAATTGCTCATTTCTGAATTAGGCTTCAAATATACATCTTCAGATGCTTTTTTCTTACCTTTGTCGCTTTTTTCAAAGTTTTCTACAGTTTGAACATATGCATTTTGTGTGTTTAAATTTGAATATTTCTCAGTTTGCCATTCCGTAGATTGTTCGAAAGTTTTCAATGAAATCAATTTTTGATGTTCATTAAACTGATTTTTTAACAGTTTATTTTCATTTTTCATTTCCTGTACATGGAACTTAAGAGTATTTAAAGAATTCAATAACTCTCCATCATCTATCTCATCAATAATTACTAAACCCAAATCTTCTCGGATATTTTTTAAAAATTGTTTCAACGTATCGTTTTCATTTTTCAAACTTTTTACATCAATATTTTCTAAAGATAGTAGATTGTTTACAGCAAAACCATTTAAATCTGTCAATACTTCTTTATTTTCTAGAGTACCAGAAGACATATTTAATTTTAATGTGTAATTATCATTTTGTAAGTTTTCTATTAATTTGAGTAATTCATTATTTTGTTTATGATATTCATTTTTTGTTTTTATTTTAACTTTTTCTACAGCTTCAGTTACAAATTTGTCAACTTCAGAGAGTTCAATTAACTGTGTCTTGCAATGCTTTTGAGAATCATTTGAATTTACAATGTATTTTAAAATATGAATAGAACCAAAGACAATTTTTTTAATACAAATTTGCAGTTCAGTATCATCTGAAATGGTGTTACTGCAAATTGAATCAATGACTTCAATTATATCAACATCAACCTCAACACCAACATTGTCAAAAGAAAATAATGACGCTAGACCCATCAAAACACAACGAAGTATATGTACATTATGATTTTGTACATTTGATTTGATTACAATTGTATTTAATAATTCATAGCATTTTTGAAGTTCTACATCACAGCTCCGTACCACAGTACTTATTTGTTTGTTACTTTGAATAAGATATGCAAATTGCTGATTCAAAACATTTATTTCTTTATTTAAAGAAGCAACTTGCTGCTGTAAAAGCGAACAATTACTTTCAGATTCTTTTAAAGCTTTGATTTTTACTTTCAGCAGTTGTTTTTGTTTTTGGTATCGATCCGTTAATGATTTATTATCTTCCATTGCCAAATTGGTTCCATTTAATTTTTCTGAAAGCATACTATTCTCTTTTTTAACAAATTCCAACTCATTAGTTAATTGTGTAGACAGTGTGTGAAATTCTGTAATAGCATTGTTCAGTTTAAACAATTCCATATCTTTTTTACTAAGACAGTCATTAAATTCTAAACGTTCGCATTTAAATGAGTTATTTTCTTTTAAAACAAAATTTAATTGATTAGTCAATTCATTTACCGATATGATGCTATCTTTAAGTTTATTATTACAAGTTGTAATTAAAACTTGATCATCTTCATGTTGTCGAATAAAATGTTTTTTATTTTGTTCATACTCATTTGAAGATTCTTTCATAGCTTTTTCAAATGTTTCGCGCATGTTTTCTATAACTGCCATCAAGTCAGAAATTCGTTCTTGATGTGAGCCATTGTCAGCCTCTAATAGCTTTACATTTTCCATAGATTTTTCAATTTGCTCAGTTAATTTAACATTAGCATCATTCAACTCATTGTTATTTATTTTTAATTCATCAATTACTTTTTCCAAAAGAGTCATACGTTCTTTATCATTGAGGTATGCATCTTTTAACTGAATCCAACGATTTTCTGTCTGTTGAGCATCTGTTATTTGATTTTGAAGTTGTTTGTTTAATTTTTCGTTTTCAAGATTCAAACGTTGAATCTCTGATTCTTTTTCTAAAAAAAAAACAAAATAAGTAGTTTAATAATTATATTAACAGAAGTTACAGAAACTATTTTTTAGCAAGTAGTTTAATTGTATTCTTCAAAATATATATAATATTTACTGTTAAGTTCCATTAAAAAATTATCATTCTCCTGAATAGGTATTGACTTGCTCTCCAACATAGCTAAATGGTTTGATAATATATCATTTTCTTGTTGTAAGCTCAGCAATTCTTTTTCCATATCTATTACGTATTTATGTAAACAAACAATATGATTAATAAATAATTATAGCATTATGGCAAAATACAACTTACCACCAATAAGATGCTTAGAAGTTTCTTGATTGTGTTGTAGAATCAATTTTTTCTAAAAAAAAATTTTTATTAGACTTAAGTAAACTGATTGATCAACTTTTAAATTGTTTTTAATATATACAGGTTTCTTTCTTCATATTAAACGATTATTTGACACTATTCCTTATGCTACTTAATAGGTTTTATCTTCTCTTTTAATAGGACTAAGAAATGCCATACTCATACATAGTGCATATAGCTCTTGGTCACCAAAATTGTGTCTGTTATTTGGAGACTAACAGAGACTACTACTCATATAATGTATTATATATTTTTACTAGTTTTTTTATCAGAACATCTATTTTAGTAAAAAATTAAAAACTAAAGAAAATTTTGCAGAAATAACATGATTTTGTATTATCTAAAGTCAATAGCTTATTTAATTCAAATTTAATCCTATTTGAAATAAACAGAATCATGAGCACCAACAATTGTTATATCTCTGCCTGTACATGGTTAAAAGGAAACATATAAGATCACAAAGATCTGTATTAGTTTATTAAAATACATTTTAAATTCAACGTACAGTAAACAAATCAATGACAATTATAATAGTTTAGATGGCACCTGATGTACTTAATTCTTAACATGTATTGGTAAAAAATATACCTATCTTATATTAAGACTACTGAACAATACTTAATTAATTTACTCTAGTCACTAATTGTTAGCTTAAATGTATGTAATGAATAGGTAGAACAAATATCAGTGTGATATTCAAAATCAATTTAAAAATTGAAACGAAAATTATTAAGAATCAATAACTTTGATATCAAATAAGCTAAATATTTTATGTCTAGTTATTACAAAATATTATAAAAACTAATAAAAATAAAAATTGAATCATAGTCTTAAACTAAAAGTAAAATATAAATATAATTCTTTACAATGCTGACATACTTGAACATTTTTCATAAGTGAACCATAACATTTAAATTAAATAAAGCAAAATTAATTTTTACAAATACAAATAAAAAATATCGAAAATGTTTGTTTACACTTAAATCAAAGCAAAGAAATTAAAATTGGTATAAATAGGAATGAAGTATGTATTGTTTCTAGTACATTCAATAATTATTGTGATCCCACAAACTTAATTGATGCTAGGCAACTACATTAAATTAATATCCATTAGGTATTCACTAACATAATTATCTACTTACTTCGTTCTCATAGCTTATACTTAATTTTTCGATTTCCGATTTTAGACTTATTTCCTTTTTCCTCAGTTCAGTATTTTCTTTATCAATTTTAATATTTTTTTTTTTTAATTTATCACAGAGTCTGTGGACATCCTCTAAGCTAAATAAAAAGTAAATAAAATGAGGTATGTAAATAATCAACTTATTAATTCTTAAGTGAATTCTTATTTTGTACTAACTTATTTTTTAATTCTTCTGATTCTTCTGCAATATGATTAATCTTTTGAGTACATCTTAAACGTTCTTCATTGATGACTTCAATATTTCTTTTTTTTAAAGCTTCCAAGGTTTCTAAATGTGTTTTTTTGTTTTGTACTAAAGCTTTATTTAATGACTCAATTTTCTCAATTTTTAATTGTAATAACATATCTTTTTCAGTAATATTATTCTATTTTTATAAACAAAAAAAAGTAGGAGAGAAATTAATTAACATTTTATAATAATTAATATATGTATATGTATAGTACAACTTACACGATAATTTTCAAGTTTTTCATTTAATTCAACAATTTCATTTTTTAAAGATTGTAGATTTTTTTCATGAAATTGTGCTGATATAATATCTTCCTAAAAAACAAAAATTTCCTCTATTAAAATGTTCTATGATAATAAAAGGAAGAAACATATTAAAATGAAAATAGTACTCAACTAGTTATTCATTAGGTTAAAAAATCTATTGTAAATTCTAATAAATGGTTTTCTTATAAATCCATTATAATGCATATATAATAATTATAATCACTAATTTTGTAACTGAAGATGGAATTTACAAACTTGATTTCTAAATCTACATGTTATTTTTTTTTTAAATAGTAATTTAATTTTAGTCGGATCCCTATGTTGACAGTTTATATTATATTAATGTAAACTGTATAATTTGTAATTTGAATATTCTACTTAAACAGCAGAACACTTATGGAATTCGCATTTGTAATAATTGAAATAATTAACTACAGTAATTTTGTCAATAGTTGATTAATGTTTAAGATGAAATACAGATAAATACTATCTTCAATATTAACCTATTTAGTTTTCACAAGATTAAAATACAAATGTTAAATTGTTGATGTCCCTGTTGTTAGCTTAATTGAAAAATGTACAACAAAATATATTTTTTCTATTTATCATTGCATATTAACTACTTATAAATTATAATAAATAGCATACTTTTACATCTACTAAGATATTAATTGATTTTTGATTTAATATACAGGTAATTTAAGCACAATTCATTACTAATAAAGTAAATAAAAAAAAAAAAAAGGAAAATAGTAGAAAACCAAAAAAGTTTAAATTACTAGTTCTAATTACTATTTAGGGTTTTCACCAGAACACCTAACCTACAAATTATAAGATGGATCCAAATTCAAATAAATTATAAATAAAACTTATGTTAGACTACTAAAATATTTAACATGTAAGAAAACTTACATAATATGTCGCATTAGATTTTTCTTTTTCATGTTGTTGCACACCTAATAAATTACCATCATTGGCTTGATCATCGTTATTATATTTTTGCTCATCTATTTTACTATTCTCAACTAACTTTCTGTAATAAAAATTAATAAATATTATAGTTTAATATATTTAAAAATTAACATTGAGTTTACAATGTATATTGTATGTTGAATTAATTTTTGTAAAAACCTAAAAAGTATATTATTAACATTTATAATAGGTAGTTATTATAGCATTATATAGTTTATTATTGTTATTAGCTTTTAAATTAGACATCATTTAAACATAATGTAGAATAGTATGAATAAGTTCATTGGAGAAATAGCTTAAATTAGCCTTAATATTTTAAATAATATATTGTGTAAAAATTACAAACAACAATATATCAAATTCCAAAATGTTTCGAACCCATAGGATTCTGCACTGGATATGGCAGAATTTTTTTTACAGTTTTTGTTAATAACTTTTTTTACAATAGGGTATTATATACAACTATGAGCTGATTGTATGAAACATTTATTTGAGATTATAATTATCCTACATATATTTTATTGTTGTTTTAATAGATATTTTTTCACCTCAAATAATTTAAATTCATAATTAACTTAAATGTAATATTAAATGACTATCAATCATACCTGTCATTTTCTAAAAATTGTCGGAATAACAAAATTTTTTCACTTGTATCAGAAATCACACTGTTGCTTTGTATAGACTCTATACTTTCTGCTGAAGTGAGTGGTAGAGGTGTGTTACATCGACTAGAAGATGTGTATCTACCATGATATTTTTCAATGCGTTTAGCAATTTCCTAAAATAAAACAAAAATCTTAAATTAGGTACTTAAATGGTAATTAGTTATTTGAGGTACTTAAATTTATAAATTTAAGTACCTCATAATTATGAATAAAAGTATAATATTATAAAATGTTGGTAATAAACATGATTTGAATTCTTTTACTGATCCAGGCATACTATTACGTCCAAAAAGTTCATACCAATCGCTGCTCTAGACGCACAATTACACTTCAGAATTTTATAATATGATAATTTGCAGGAACCATACAACTTTAAGAAACTCTGGTTCACATTATTTTAAACTTAAATAATTAGATCATATAGACCTCAAAATTAAAAAAAAAACTTTATTTTATGAATAATGTATCAAGCATCATGATTATATATTTCATAAACCTAGCAAATTTTTTAAACTTGAAGTACTAAGTAGTATAAATATTAACTAATATACCAATGTAACAGGGAACAATTTCAAATTAAATATTTTAATATCACTTGAATTTGTTATTACACTAGCTTGATATTATTAAATTATAAAATAGTTAAATTTACTTATTGGTCTGAAATCAATAGATCAGTAACTAAAAACAATTTTCATACCTATGTTCATATGACAACTCATTCAAATGTTTTCCAAGAGATGTCAAATCATTTTGTAGTATTTGAAAATTTTATTTTATAAATAGTTATAAAATATTACACATATGTAATGTTAAAAATGTAAAAAAATAATAAAATTGTTGTATGAAATATAAATTGATGTACTAATTTAGGATTAGATAATTAGATAATAGTGTACGATTTATGTATTTGTGTATTACCTATACTATTGTTGAATGGTATTTTACATGATAATAATATTATATATATAAATTAATAGTAACATTAGTGATAATCACCAACATGAAAAAGTTCAAAATAAAGAGCTTCACTTTATATGCTACAAATACAATACTAGTCAAAACGGATTCTTTAAACACCCATAAAAGTATTAGTCACAACTCTTTTAACTATTAAATAATGAAATTGATGATTTCTTTCAAATTCTGAATTTAAAGTTACAAACCACAACAAAATAAATCAAAATGATCATTTATTTTATATTCATCCAGTTTCCCAAAACTACACATGTTAAATCACCCAAAATATCAATATTTTAATATCTCATGGCAATAATATTAATGATCATAATCTATTCAAGAGGACGCTATACCTGTATGTAATGTTTCCGTCATACAAACACGTAACATATCAAATTTAAGCTTAGCAGATCACATTTAATACCGTTAGTTTAAGACTAAAGTTAACAACTTGATGGTAAGAACGTTATCTGTGTTCCTACGTTGATTTTTTTACAATAGTTCAATTTTTAAGTGAGTTATGAGCATTTAAAATTTAAGCTATATTATATACACATAACTTGCTAAAAAATGTAATTATTGTAAATAACCAAATTATACTACCATCCCTTGAATGAACTTTTATTTAATTGTTTATTGCTTGTACATATTATGCATTTGATATATTATATTGTACATGTTATACTAGTTGTTTTTATATATTGTTAACTAATAACTATTGATTAAGCTTGCTAATGTATATTTAACTCATTGTTACTTTATTCACAACTGTCACTATTAAAATTGAACAATTTGATCAAAAATTGAATAAAATAAAATAATTAATTCTACATGTCTGTTTTTACTTATTCATATTTTAATTTCATATAAATTACATAACATAAAAATATGTAATATACCTACTGTACATGTATATATAGTTATATTTATATACAAGTATTTGGATTCTATTAAAAAGCTGATTTTATAAAAAAACCTTAACATTTAACAAACAAGGTTGGGTTTTAAGAAAGCAATTCTACTAAACTGTTGGCTTTATTAACAAGGAGTTACAATAAGAAGTACTCATATAGTAATATATTCTAATACATGTTATTGTAATCATAATTAACATACAATTTATTAAAATAATTAAATAAAACTAACTTGGGCTTTAAGTTTTATCTGATTTGTTGTTAACTCCCCGTCATTATCATCACTATTATCTGAGCCTTTCTGTTCCATATCGGCAAGGCTTCTTGATGTCTTGGTTTTCTGTTTTCTAATTTATTCCAAAATGAAATTTTCTCTATTACAGCTAAATATATTGTAGAATAAGAATTGGAAATAGGTGTAATTTTTCAAGTAAATCATAATAAAAAATACTGCATTAAAATAAAAATGCAACGCATCACTGTCTAAACTTTTAAGTAATTTTAATAGCAACAATTTGTGTTAATATTATACAACTAAAAATGAAAAACACAATGTTTTCAGAATCACAATTAATATGGATAGGTAAAAGGTATTGTAAATTATAATATTAATCAATGTTTTAGGGGCACGTCACAACACGACATAACTACGAATAAGCAAATGTGTAGGACAGTCTTCCAAACATCAAATAGTGATTGTGAAAATGATAAGCCTCAAAAACACCACGAGATCATTTTTTGAATTGTTATTGATAATAATATAATGATAATACACGGTAATCAGCCGCTCTCTACAGCGATAATGATTATGATTGGTTGTTAATGATTTACCAGTTCATATTTTCATAATATTATCGGTAAAATTGTTGCACATTACGTAACTTTTAGCTAATAAATTTCAATTATCAGAAATCAGAATCATACAAATTCGTAGTGTTCCCTGTACCTACAACCCATAGTTTATTAGTTTAGTAAAGGTTCGAGTTAATCTTAATTTTTTGGATTAAATTCATAATACAATTTTAAAACACTGAAAGTGGCAAATTCAATATTCTATTTGTAATCAAAATATGTGTTACGTAATAAATGTTTTTTGTCTCATAATCTTGTGAAATACCGTTTTTACTTTTTATTATTTGAATTGTGATTTTCGTATGAATATATTAAGTTAAATTTGTATTCAGTTGACAACATTTTACTGCATAAAATGGAAGAAATTGATGCTATAATATTTTGTACCCTAAAAGATATTGGCTGGTGAGTTTATTTTACTTAACTTTAGACAAGTAAAAATTATTGCTAATATGTAGATATATATCATACATTAATGATATAACATTTTGTACAATTTTTAGTAGGTACTTATTGGCATTTAATAGTGGTTACATGTCAAAATATTTTTCCAATAACTTTGATTGTGATTACCTGCTCCTTAAGAGGACCCTATGAGTTCTCTCCGTTTTACAAACGCATATCATAGTAAATTGTACATTCTGAATAATTCATTCAATACTGTTATGTTTAATTTTAGAGTGAATACATTCCCAATTTTGCCTCTTGTTGAATATTTTTTATTTTTATTATTTTTAATGCCAGTGAATTTTAACTTTTCATTGTTTTCTCAGTGTAACCTTCTCACATAACACTTAACTGATTGATCCATAGATAAAAAAAATTAATATTATTTTCACAAGATGTTGAAAGAATTAAGAAAAAGTTGATTACCTAGTTAATCATTATGTTGTGTTCACTAATATTTAGAATATTTACTTTGGGTAAAATTTTTACTTTTTGAGAATGGTATGAGCTATTGAAATAATGTGAATTATTAGAGGTTGCAGAGATTTCAATGTATATGGTACAATATAATATTATACTTTATTTTTTTCAGTGAATTCTCAGAAAATGAAAATGCTTTTACAAATATAGCTCAAGAAAATTTAATAAAAGCTATAATAATGTGCTTACAAAAAATTCAGCCAACAATAAACTTATCTTTTACAATTCCTCGATCTATGTCTGCTAGATACCAATATGGTATAACTGTAGCAGATGCTTGTAAGGTAAGAATACAATTTTTTTTATCAATTAAACTACCTAATACAACTATTTATACTTTCTTTTAATATTTACATTTATTTAAATCAGCTATAATAGGTAATAAATAATATAATATCATAGTCATTTTTAAAAACTTTGTATTTAGCCTTTACCTCATTTTTGTTCATTGTTAATTTTTTATTTTGCTTAAAATGCCTTCAAATTGCATATATTTCAGTACACTGTACACCCATTATTCTATTTACACACTTCCCAAAATTTAATATATATTAAAACTTGATCCACAAAGCTGCAGTATGACTTAATTTTATCAATTTTTAATTAAAATAAATTTCTAATAACTTTTATATCATTCTTTTATACAAATAATATACCTGATTGTTTATAACATCATTAGCCCAATTGTAACTTCTAACTTATATACATCATTTTATAAATATAATCAGGTAACTTATGAATTAATTAATTTTATTTTCAAGTTAAGTTATTTTTTCTTAAAACTACAGAATTCAAATATATACTATTTTGTCAAAATTAATTCTATAAATAATAATTTGTAATAATGGTTTCAATATTACATATTCACCAAGTATGTTATATTATGTATCTATTATAAAGAGAAAAGTTATAGTTGTAACCACGTCATTGAGAAAAGAAAAATATAAGGTACTGAGAATCCCATACAAATATAGAGCGCGGATTTTAACACACTAAAAAGTAACAAATGCCATATAACGGCAGTTAAAATTGTGAAAGTATGCAACAAATATCCAAAAAAAAAACTTAAAATTGTCTTATATGGTAAAAATGTATAATTTAATATTAATATTATTAAGATGAATGCTCTCTTAGTGATGCCTTCAAAATGTATTATTTTATTTTATTTTTGTCAAAATACTATTTTCTAGTTATTTTTTTAAATTTTCACTTCAATATGCAATGGATTTTGAATTTTTGTCAAGATATATGCAGAAATATGGAATTAGTAAAGATTACTGTTATAAACAAATGTGAAAAAGAAAAATCTGCCCTCTACATATTTGTATACTTATTAATCTTAATTAATTTATGGTTATTACTTATCATTATATTTTTGTTCATTCGTAGAATTTACAACTGAATTGAATATTATTTCATATTATATGTGTAAGTAATTTACTATGTTCTCATAATTGATTTGGTAAATATAATTTAGTATATTGGTAACCATAAGGAAAACAAATACATACAAATTATTTTTGTGATATTTCGTCATTGATTAAAGTATTTAAGTACATAGGTATTTACAGAAATGAATTTTAATACATACATTTATTTAAAACTGTAAGACTGTTATTAAATTACTATGTTATTTGTTAGCTCTAAAAAAAAGTATAATGTTTAATTTGTATGAAAAAAAGTAACTTTTAACTTTAAATTTAGTTTACATTTTTCTATATTAACTTAACTTAAGGAATTGAAAGAAAAAAGTAAGTGGTTCCATCTTGATAATATTTCGAAAAATATGTTGATATAACCACAGGACACTTCTTAAATGAGATAAAAAATCTAAGTATTTGAATGTATGGTTTTTAAGTATACTCAAAAATTACAAGAATCATATAATTATTAAATGGAACAATTTAAGTGAGTATGCTTGGTGAATCACCCTGTAATTGTATAATTAATGTTAGTCAATATTCAATGATAAAAGTTATATTTATTTTCAGTCATTTTAAACTACTTTTATCTAAAAGATATTTTTTCCCCTGTTTTGAAGTCTACGTTTTTGAAAAATGTTATTTAATAAGAGTTTTTATTAACTGAATGTCAAAATAATAGCAAAAACTATGATGCATACAACTTGAGTTTACTAAATGCTTAAACTTATGTGTATATATTGTTTTAGAAAGTTGGTTTCAAGTCTGACATAGGATATCAAACAATTTTATATGGAAATATTGTAGATATGAGAAGAATATTAATGTTTTTAATTGAAAAATTACCTAAAGAAATTGAAAATACCATAGAATATAGAAGTATGTGCACATTTTTAAATTTAATTCTTATGTCTCTCCCTAGACCAGCTACAGCACTTGTGGCCATGTCAGATATATATAAAAATATTTGTATATATTAAAGTAGTAATATTAACAGTTTTATTTATTTTATTTAGGTAAGCGATGTACAATATTAAAAAAACTCAAAAAAAGCCTATCAACTGTAAGAAAACCATTGAACTCTTCATTATTTTCAAACTATTCATATGTCTCTATACCTTTAGAAACTGGTATAACTGTACCAGGGCATAAAAGAAACTGTACACCTGCTGGTAAGGATAGTCATTTATAAACCATATTATGATTTAAGATATTAATTTATGAAGTTATAATCTAGTTACTCAAAGTATAAAATGTTCTTCAAAAGAAAATATTTTAAAATTGTTTCCATGAAATTATTAAATTAAGTATAATGTTACTCACAAGATGGCAATCAAAAGGATACATCTCTATATAGCAGGGATAAAATAAAAATTGTGATAATTGACAACTATTTTTTACAATTTTTGTACACGCACTTTCTAGCACATTGCATAATATAATATAAACAAACAGTAATTCTGTGCACAGTGCAAGGTCATTTTAAATTTCTAAACCAATTAAAATATATTGTTAAACAAACTTATCAACATTGTCTAACAGTAGTAGATGTGAAGGTAATTTCCTAGTCATAGTTGTGAATGTATTAACAAAATATTTGATTTTTACAACATTGCCTATGTTATTTGTTAATGTCTAAACATTGACAATATTGACTAATTTTTAGTTTAAGTTTACGTTATTACCCGAATTATATCATTAATGGTAATATATAAAAATTCAATGAGTGCATAAATCATTACTCAAATGATAAAATAACAATATTTTAGATGTTAGTATATGTATAATACTTTTAATTAGAATTCACTTTTCTGCACGTTTTGGGTAATAAATTGTTATCAATGAAAAACTAATAATTATAAAGTATGAATTAGTTTTAACTTTGATTTCTTGATTGTATAGTCTTCTTGACTTTCATATTATTTTGTCTTCTCTAATCACATTTTATGAATTTGTTCCTATTATATGACTTTTTTAAAATTTAAATACAGTAAAAGTATATGTTAAATAACTTTGAAATGTACCATTTATTTTTCATATCTTTTAGTTTTTAATAAAATTCCAAAAATCCTAAATTTAAAACTTTGTTTAATTTAAAAAATAGAATTGAATCATACAATAAAAATATGAAGTGTGGGTTTCAAGATTATCTATAAACAATAATAGTCTTCTGTCAATACTATCTAAAATTATCACTGTTGAAAAAAGCATAAGTGACCGGAGCAGAAAAATATTTAAGATCCGGATTGTACTAAAGTCAATATAAGCTGTAAACAAAATTCAAGGAATTATTAGACATTGAAAAAGAACTCTTAGAAAAACTGTGTAAAGAAACGTCATGTGGCGTATTATGTATTAAGAAAAGGCACCGGGCTTCATACACCAGCAAGCCAAAACTTCTAAGCAAGCCAACCATAATCAAATGCCAAAGTACAGCAACTTCCACTGGTTCACGACCACAAACTTTCATCCTTCTTTCATAGTGGTCGGTGGAAGAGGAGATATAAGCAGGATCTAGTTTTTGTCAGCTATCCCTAAAGCAACATCCTATTAAACGAGTTGAAAAACATACACCATGGTCGCAACATAGACCTATCTCGTGTGAAATCACGCGTAAAATCAGATCTAACATAATAACGTTTTGAAGGCGATTTTCTTCATGAAAAATGTGAAACGTATTTCAAGAAAATATATCCAGAGTATGTAAATCAAAGCATATATCAGGTTTAACATCTGAACTGCCTACTAATTACGTCATTAGCATAAATTACATTTTGTTATGAAATGTGTAACTTAAATTCCCATTATGCAATTGAAGGAAAGCAAATACTGAAAGGACAACAAATTATTTTATGTTTATTTTATGGGAACTGTTAAAAATGTAGGAAAAAATTGGTAACCTACTAAGACTATTGTAATTTATTTAAATTTTAGTCAGTAAAATGACTTATTTAAACCAAAAATCACAAACAATATTTGAGTGACATTTTTAGTTTGCCAAATTGTAATGCCAAATTGTAATCTTAATCTTATAAATAATAGTGAATTTTATTATAATATACATTTTTCACTAAGTCGTTTGATAATGTCAGTCTTAACTGAAACATTACATACTATAC
This sequence comes from Myzus persicae, assembly GCF_001856785.1. Taxonomy (NCBI): domain Eukaryota; kingdom Metazoa; phylum Arthropoda; class Insecta; order Hemiptera; family Aphididae; genus Myzus; species Myzus persicae. Next base: position 187,944 of record NW_019103915.1, read on the forward strand.
AAAAATTGTATTAATAATAATTAATATTCTTTACTGATTGTAAGTTAAACTTTTTAAATTTTTTTTCATTGGCTCATTGGAGTTCGGTAATTATTGATGAAAATGTATGCTTGATTCAGTGAATGAATACGGTTTACATCCATACACACAACAATAATTGTTACTTTTTTATTGAGCTGCTATTCCTGAAAAAATGTTTTGAAAATTGTATTAATGTTTTATTATATTAATAAAAATTATACTTATCAGCATAAAACTCAGTAAACCTGAGTTAGTTCAACTTAAAAAAGGGTTTAATAACAAAATGAATTTATTAAAAAGTAAAATAACATACATAACCAATATTAAATAATATAGTGTAATCCGATTCAGAACGTTCAAATCATCTTCACCAGCTTGCATTTTGTTAGTTTGTCTTACCATTTGTGCACAGTAATGCTCAAATACCTCTTAAGACTTCTATATATCTGTAAAATATTGAAAAATGTTTTTATTTTATGGTATACTTATTGTAATTAAAACAAAGACAACCGCTTACTATTGCATACTATTTAATTTTTAATTACTAAACATTTGCTTGTGAGATAGTAAAATAAAAAGTAAATAAAAATATTTCAAGTGTTAACTACGTGAAATTCATTTTGGATTTATATTTTCTTTTAGTATAGTTTTTATTTAAATATATATATACATATATATGAGTATTTCAAATGTAATGAATTAAAGTCATTAAATTAAAAGATTCTTTTCCTAGAACAATGATTTGTTATTTGGTTGATTATGTATTAACTGAAACAGAATTATTTTAATTTATTTTTTAAATTGAAAATGAAAATATTTTGATTCATTATATAATGTTGTTTCAATACATGTATGTATATTACTAGTATAGAATAAAGATATGTATAAATAATAAGATCAACATTCAATTAATTATTTTGTTTTGTTTTTAGAATGGAGAAATTTCTGCATTAATAGTTTAAAATATATTACTGAACAACCATCGGATTGGAAATATTTAATTCCTTCATTAATTACACATAACACTAAAAGATTGCTGAATATTTATGAGTTTGAACTTAGAACAACAGATGATTTATCAGAGGTATATGTAATACAACTAAGATAAAATGTCAATAAGTAAATTTAGTTCCTAGGTGTATTATACAAATTTCTCTATATTATTGTTATATGCTTATATCCATTTATATTTTAAAATGTAGCTATTATTAATTGTTCTGGATCAGCATGATTGATGTCCCAAAAACATACAACAATTCTTTTCAAATATGTATTAAATATTTTTATTAATTTAAATTAAAGTAATAAATATTAAAAGTTTATAGTTGAACATTTTATTTTGAATCTCGACCACCAAGAATTTTGGTTTTTGCTTTATTTGTGGTAAATATGAAGTTAAATATTTTTCATGGCTTTCGTTTTAATTTGTACTATCTGAAGTTATTTATACTTGTGTCATGTAAACACATTTTTAATAATGATCCATCCATCTAAAACATTCCAAATAAAATTGCATTAATACCTGGAAGCATAATAATCAAGGATGGAAATGTATCTAAGATTTATTCATATTTTTTATCTTGGTGTATCTTGTATGTTTTTTTTTTTGTGTAAATTAATAAAAATGAGAATACATTTTTTTTAGAAACTAGTTTTTTTGAAGAGATTTTAAATTTGACTCATAATGTCCATAGGTGTCTGATGGAATCACAAAATAAGTTCCAAAGATAAATAGAACATTGATAACGATGTTTGTGTAACCTGTATAAGTATAGACTAGGTATTCGGTAATTTTTTTTTAGTGTTATTAGACTTCTGATTTTAGAGTAGAAAAAGATATGAAATTGCTTTAAAAAATAATTTAAAATAAATTATGTACCTTTAATGAATGAAATTTATACCCATTATTTTAATTAAAAGTTTTAATGAATTGACTACATTTTAGAGGATATAGTTAATAAACTAGTGAAACAAAATTAATAAAAATTTGACTGAAAATTTTGGGGAAAAAAGAGTACAACAATCCATTCACAAGTATAGATTTTTAAAAAAATTATTTAAAAAGTTTTTTATTGGTACAATTACGAGCTTACATATTTTTGAAATTGCAATAAAAAAATTGAAATTTAAAAATAAAGAAAAATCAGTTTTTTTGAAATTCCATATTATCGATTCATAACCCTAAAAAAAACTATGCCTACAACATAATGTACTCCCCCTGTATACAACTTATAAGTAATAAACTATACTGAATTAAATAAATACTATTGACTTGGTTGGTTTAAATTTTTAATAAGTTTTTGAAAATTTATCTTATATTTTTCCAAAAATGTAGAATGTATATTGTACTTTATATTTAGAGTGCGAATGAATACATTGGGATTCAATTTTCTGGTTTTTGACCATCCCTGTTAGTAATGAATGTTAATTATATGTATATTGAAATATAATATACATTTTCTAACACAGATTCATATTAATTTTTTTTTTTTTTAATTTCATATAATATATATTTTAATTAATAAATCTATTTTAGTCTAGAATATGCAAAGAGGAAATTGAAAAAACCAATTCAAAACAAGCAAGTTATCTTAATCCTGAAGTTCAAGATATATCTAAAGATCATGTGGAAAAAATATCAAAAGAATCTGAATCAACATATATTGAATTGCTAGTTTCCAAAAATAATGAACTAAAAAATTTAACCTTAAAAGTAAGGAGTTTTTTTATTTATAGTTAAAAATATATTGTAAATATTTATCCTATGTGTGTGTAGCAACATTCCACCAAAATAAATCTCATGTTGAAATTAGAAAAACTACAAAAAGAAATTGCTGTTCAAGAAAAAAGTTTAAATATTATTGATAATCCTGAGGTTGTTATTAAATTGAAAAATAAAGTTGATACGGCACCAGATAAAATAAAAAGAATGGAAAATAAATGGAGTAAATATGAAATTGAACAGAAAATAATTTTGTCACAGCTAAATGAAGAACTAAATAAAAAACGAGTGAGTACAAAGTAGTTTCTATATTAAAGTTATTATTTATTGTACCAGGCACATATAATACACTAAACATTAATTACTCAGAAGTTATGAAGAACATACTTGAAATCTTGAATGTATGTTATAAACAATAATTAATCGAACTTGTTATTTTTATTACTTTTACTGATTTCCTCAAGTTATTATACATTTTAAATGTTGTTAGTTAGCATTATTTTACATAACTACCATAGTTTTGTTCATTGTTACCTATTTGTTTAACATTGTATGTTCATTATAAAACATTTAAATTTCAGTGTTTTAAGTTAAATATTATGTTTAAAAAAAATAATTGTATAAAATAAAATGTAATAAGATATATATAATTATATATTGTTCAATTTTTTAACATATTTACTATGTCTTTTGTCTTTGTGATATAATTTGTTTTATATATTATGATTGGTTTTTTACGCATTGTGCTTTTATTTAGTTATAAAAATTGTTGATCTAATTATGCCTTTAAAAAAAAAATTGTCTTAGTTACAGCCACTTCCATAAAAAAATTAGAAAAATTCACAGTACAGCTCATATCTTGAATATTTTAACATTAATATGTTGTCAAATTAAATTTAAAAATGATAATCATATCGCTTAATATTTTCCTACCAGATTTAACATGTTCTTGAGTTATTAGGCTACATTATACTTTTGTGACAAATGTGCTTTAGTTTCAAAATTATTTAACATTAATTCAGAATTACAGACTAATATTTAATTGTGAATTGTTTGCATGAAATTTAAAGAAAAGTGTAAAATCACATTATGCTTATAAATTTTGATTTTTAGGCCAAAAATATTAAACTAGAAACGGTGTATGGAAATGAAAAGTTGAAGTTACAAAATATTTTTGAAGATATACAAAAAAAAGAAGATATTATCAAAATATGTAGGAATGATTTAGACTCAAAGCCAAATTATAATTCAAGGTCTGTAAAATGTTGATATATACATTTAAATTTATATTTTATTACATTCACTATTCACTACTCAAAATATTTAATAAATGTTATTTAGATCAAGTTATACACAAAGAATATTAGAAATTATATCTAATATTGAAAAACAAAAAAAAGAAATTAATAAAAATTTGAATGATACCAGGCAAGTTCAAAAAGAAATAAATTCTTTAGATGGTAAAGTAGAACGATGTTTTATTTCAATTGATGAATTGATGTTTAAGGTATATAAATTTCATCGTATCTTACTATCTTAGCTTTTAATTTTATGATACTTATGTGTGTATGCAGGTAGCAAAAAAAGATGATACAATCCGAAAATGTTATAAACTATTAGCTGCTATTCATTCTAACAGTTCAAGCATTATAACATCTGTAAAACAGACAGGTACAATTGGGAGAGAAATTAAAGATTTAGAAGAACAGGTATATTACATTGTTTATGTTATTAAAATTATCAAATAATATACTTTATTTTGGTTTGATAATATTTATAATTTATTACATTACTTTTTTCAGATTGAAAATGAAAATCCTCATCAAGCAACAGCTAATGTACAAAAACTTAGAAAAGATTTAGAGCTTGTCAAAAATGAACAACTATTATTACTAAAAAAAATTAAAAATTAAAACAAATAAGCTTTTATTATGAATTATATTAAGTACTAAGCAATTATCAAAATAATATTTTGTACTAAAGTTAGATTCGAGAAATCATTAACAAGTTGTTCACCTAATAATGAATATTATTAGCCATTTTTATACATTAATAATATTTAAGCCATCTTTTGTAATCAAAACAATTTGTTTTATTTAAGTTAAAATATTTTACCGAATTTAAAAAAGAAATGAATTATACATACATGTTTCTGATTTATATTTAAATTTAATTGTTAAATCTTAATCCAAAATAAAAATATTTCTCTTCTCATTTACAAAATAAAAAAGGTGGGCAAGTGGATGTCGCTCTGCTGTACAGTAGGTTACAAGTGGGTCACTGTATAATGGATGGTATTAAATTTGAATTCAATGATATGATATCATTGTATAAGAAAAACGATTCTGAGCGGAGGCGGTATGTCAGTCTAGGTATATGAACATAAATATTTTTAAAAAAAATTGACTTATATAATAAATTCCAAATTAATCATATCAGAACATTCAATATCCACTAGGCATTTGGTAGTTAAATGCGTTATACATCAACAACAAACCGTATTTTGTAGATTTTTTGGTTACAGTATGAACTATTTATGAGAATCTTTGTTTTAAATTTTCAATCCTTAGTTATAAAAACTGAACATTTTATAATTTTTAATTACAGTGATTAATAATTTTCGAGATTTTGATAAATTTTGTCAAAATTCGAATTTTAAATGCTTATTAAAAAAAATTGTGCCTATGTATTTTAAATATTTTACAATTGCTATTGTAAAAATATATCAGGAGCCTTGTATTAAATTTTCAAGCTTTTTCGCCCAATAAATAAAATTTTATTGGTATTTATAGAAAAAAAAACTAAGAAAATTGAAAATTGACAATGTCCGTAAACATCTCAAAAAGAGTCAAATTATTTTCAAAATTTTATCGTGTTTAGAAAATGCTAATATCAACATTCAGTGAAATTTTCAAGTGTCTACAGCCATTCGTTTTTTAATTACAACAAAAACAGAAAATCGTTACATGAGAAATCGAGTGAATATCAAATGTTGTAAAAATATGAATTTCAAACGCTCATAAAAATTTAATTTGACTTTCTAGTAGACATTTTTTTTTTTACAAAGGTAGACAAACTTATGAGGAATCTTGTATTACATTTTCAAACCTTAGATTTCAAAAGAAAAATTTTTACGAATTTTAAACTCAAAATAATTTGCTAATTTTCGTGATTTTTCCGTATTTTGTCAAGATTTGAACTTTAAATGCTTATAAATAAAAACTGTGACTAACGATTTTTAATTTTTTTCATATGCCTTTGAAACAATATACTAGGAGCCTTCTATTAAATTTTCAAGCTTTTTTAACCAACAAATAAAATTTTATTGATATTTATAGAAAAAAAAACTAAAAAAATTGAAAACTGACAATGTCCGTAAACCGTTCAAAAAAAGTCAAATTATTTTCAAAATTTTATCGTGTATAGAAAATGCAAATATAAACAACCAGTGAAAATTTCATGCATCTATGGTCATTTGCTTTAGAGTTACACCAAAAACCAAAATCAATTTTGACAAAAATCGATTTTGCGTAAAAATTCCCGTTTTTCCTTAATTTTTCTTTTGTTTTTCACGTCGCTTTTGAAAACTACTGGGAAATGTTTACTTTTGACCCCCCAAAGTACCAACTAGATTCACTTTCCTATCAGAAAAGTTGCTGTTGAAGAAAATCGAAGCAGTTTTACTGCCCTAAAAGGTGATGACAGACACAAAAATAAAAAAAAAAATAAAAAAAAAAATAAAAAAAAAAACACACATCATTGTAAAATCAATACATTCATCGCTTCGCTCAGAATCTAAAATGTATTTATTTTTAAGTATTTATGTAACAAATATTTTTACAAAAAATTATTTAAGCAAATAATTATAATATGTTTAAATTGTTGGCTATTAAAATTATAATTAATTACAAATAAGTTTTATATAATCATTGTTTTATTACAAATTGAATTTGTTGGTCAGACTTAGTTTCAAAGTTATCATCTTTTGAAGTTTGCAATTTTGAGTTTTTTTTTGCCTACACAGATTATTCCACGAATTATTAAATATAATGTAGTGTATGTACCTAATTATTTGTTTTAAATTTTAATGTTTGCAAGCATATAAATACATATACTTATATACACTATACCGATCACATTGGTTGTACTAAGATGTGATATTATGATAAAAACCAACATTTTTTTTTATGGAGTAAGGGGGAGGGTAATTCTTTAAATGTAATACAAACATGTATTTTCTCAAGACTAATATTATAATTGTTTTTACAGCATTTTTGACTAGCAATATTAATAAATCACAACTCACAAGTCATAACACAGTGCGGCAAATGTGTGTTTTTACGAAATAACGTGTCCATTCACGGCAGTCTGGGTATTAAAATTAAAAACCCGTCGTCGTGCACGAACGAAACGGTGATGATTTATGACGGGTATTCGGAAAAAAAATCTCCGGAAAAAAAACCCCGGATAAAAAGTCCCCGGAAAAAAATCAACAGGAAAAAAAACCCCAGAAAAAAAGTCCCCAAAGTTTGCTTTGTCGAGTTTGCAAAGTTTACTTGTATAAAATATAATTGTACATCCTAAACGGAGACAACAAATGTCGGTGTAGCGTCCTCTCAAACATTATGTTATTTAATTACTGTACTATTTTTACTAAATGCCACTTATTCGTTTATAAATAAATAAATATTTATATAGCAATATTATATATTCATATATAAAGAAAAACTAAACAAACATACGTGGAAATGTTCCAAATTATAATGAAAGAATGTGCTAAACGAAATTTATATCCCGACCACAAATACTTACATCTTGACTTTGAAAGTGCAGTTATTGAAGCAATGAAGCAGCAAAAGAAGTAATTGGTGTTCATATAAATGTAAGAGGCTGCTTCTATCATTTGTGTCAATCAACCTTCCGGAAAATACAAGAACTGGGACTTGCCACAATGTACAAAAGGGATGAAGAATTTCGGAAACATTGTGGAATGGTTGACGCTCTTGCATTCCTTCCTTTGCACCTCGTAGAAGAAGGTATGACGTATTTAAAAAACAATTTACCCGAAAATCTCACGGATCTATTAGATTATTTTGATGCATACTACGTTAGTGGAAAATATCAAAGAATTGGAAATGAAGAAAATAATATTAGGTTTCGAAAACTACCACCAATGTACCCACCAGCTGTATGGAATGTAAATGAATCTACCCTTAATGACTGTAACAGAACCAACAACATTGTTGAAGGATGGAACAATAGGTTCTCAAAACTAGTTGGTCAAAAACTTCCCACAATATGGAAACTAATAAGAAAAATAAAAAATCAAATCAACGCCGATCGAGCTAAGTTAGCAATAGATGCTTGAGGTGAACCTGAAGAGAGCAGAACAAAAAGAGGCCACAATAAAACTGTAAACATCTGTCTAAAAGAATTAGTCAAAAGACAAAATGAAGAAAACATAATTATTGGGGAATTTTTGACAGCTGTGAGTAATAACATTCGCAAGAGAACTGATTAACTTTTTATTATATAGGTAAATAGATATTATTTTTATTTTATGCGCTATGTGATTTGTTCATTATTATCATAATTATTTTTAATTTTTGCGTAATCTAGTTGTGTGATCAAGATAATATTATAATAGTTATCATTCAAATTTTATATATTTTTTAAATTATTTTATATTATTATTAATTATTATTTTAGAACAGTTAGGTATATCTTTGGGGATTTTTTTCCGGGGAGTTTTTTTCCTAGATTTTTTATGACGATAGCATAATTTACGTGATCTGCACAGATTATATTTTTTAATTGTTAAACCTGAGTACTGTGCATGTATGGGTTTCGTTTAAATTACGATTTACACTATTATAGGTTTCAGCATTTAACGAAACGAGCTGCGGGCTTCAGTCGACAAAAGTCGTTGATATGCTTTAAATTTGAATGATAAGGACTAAATATTGAGTAATTGTCAAACAAGTGGTTAAGCGTTTGACGTTTATTGACATGATTATGCCGAGTGTTCGGTAAAACTAGAATTGCCAAATCCATAATACTGTTTGAAATGTAGCAGCATCGCACCGAGTAAGGTATGTAATTGATAATTGTAATATCCGCACGTAAATAGATCCTTGCCTGAATAATAGACTCTGTAATGCATTCTTAGATTTAGCACCCAGCGTTTTGGAGGTCTAGTTGCGCCACTGGCCTGCACTGTGCACCGGGTGTATCTTATGTCATTGTACGAGGGTTTTTTTTTAACGATTATGTATCGATGAAATGAGATTTCGGAAAAACAAAAAAGAAGTGTTTTTTTTAATTTTTAATAAACAATTTTTTTATACAAATTTCAAAATGTTTGAACACGCAGTTACGTCAATAGCAAAATCAACTTTATTTTTTCAAATGTTAACAACTGTATTTTTTAATGGATTTTGGTTAAGCTTTTTTTTTCTGAAAATTTTGATATCTAGTCAAATCATCAATTTTGGTTCACTAGTGTACTTTAAAGTTTAGTAAATGCATTAATACTTTGAATAATAATAATTGTTATAAATTTTACACAAGAGCTATTACTATCATTACTATCTTTTTATACACTGAAGTCGGTAATCTAATGAGACTCTCCTAAACATTTTTTTGGGATAAATGCCTATAAAATTGTTGGCAAACATAATTTTTATTGTTTTTTTATTAACATACAACCATCAAAATAGGTATTATCATTGTAATTTATTATTATAATCGTAATTAGTTAATTATTTTACATTTTTTTCATCACAATTACTTTTCTTACAATAGCAAAATGTGTAATTTTGTGTAGCTAAGGTAGTCATCGTATATTGGTATAAGATTTTTATATGAGTGTGTGTGTGTGGTGTTCGTGTTGCTGAGTGGCGTGAAGGTGATCAGGTCTTAGCGGGCAGCGGCTATGGTACATCTGATTCCGTTGCTGTACTCCGGGATCCCTTATAAAGTTATAACTTATAAGTGGTGGCGGCACAAGTATTTCGAAATATTCTGGTGGCTGTGGAAAGTTGTTGTTTTAGTAGAAACATTGAATTATACTAGTGCCAGTTAGATAGTTAGAAGGACAGTATAGCTGTGTTCTAAACATATACATTTATGTTCATGATCACGAAGCCGTGTCTTAGATTTTACAAGTATTTTATACATTGTGCAAAGCCCAAACTATTATTCGGTCTATCAATTGGTTATGTATTAGTATTTTACTATGATCGATTACATTTACATAGCCCAAGGGGCATGGGCCATGGTGCGCGTTACTATTTGTCATAGCACAAGTGCACAACATTATATTTTATAGTGTACTAGTTACTAGTATATCTTTTAGGATTTTGTAAAAGGTTACTGGGGGTCTATTTTTGAACTTATTCTAAAATGCTGATCGAATAATTCGTGTACTAATCATTAGTTTATTAATATTCGATCAATAGCAAAAATCTGTATTTTTGAAAGGTAATTTAATAAAGGCAAACGAATAATTAGTAGGTATACGAATAACCGATGAATAAAATAACAAAATCATGTTGGTAACCTTATATTTTAAATTTTTAAAACAGTCACGTGAACAATATTGATTTGAATTTACCATTAGAAAATGTTGAGTTAGTATTATAAACTATCAAAACCTAATTATTATTTTAAGACGGAAATATTTTTGCTTATACTATTTTAGTCAATTTAATAACATTTCGGCCATCGTGTGGACTGGAAATACATAGATAGCATGATCCAGAATTAACTGTCACAGAAAATGAGTAACCACATAAATATATAAACAGCAGGTATTTTAAAAAATATATACAATTTGTAATACTTATACCGTCATACCACCAAGTGTGAATATACTTACTTAAGCACTTATAACTAAGCCAAAGGACATTATTCCAATATCGGTATTCATTGCGAAATATTACTGTTAACAAAGTTTTGATTTGTATAATAATACCTATTTTTATTATAACAATAAAGCATTGATACCACGACGGCCATTTAACTTACTGACTATTGTATACAAATTTACTATGCAAAATAATATTTTCTTAACCTGTTTTTAAATTTTAATAATATTTAGAATGGTCGACAGATTTTATTGTTTAAATATAAATCGGTAAAGCCCGATTTAACATAATACGACCAAACATAGATTTTAGACCATATTCACATTTTCAACATTTTCAACATCTTGTAATTTATTATTTTCACGTATTAAGTATTACACCAATTATTATGATATCGAACTTATACGAGCCAAGAGTCAAGCTTAGCATTATTGACAATGATACCGATTAATACATTAATTCCGGAGCAATAAATATTTATTATATTTTTACCCGTAATTTACTAACCGTTATAGACGCGACGTTCTAAACATTAAACATTACGCATTTACCTAAGGGAAAATATAAGATACTTAACTAAGGTAAGTAACAATTCCAAAACTATTATATAATTAATACAGTTTATGTAGTGTTAAAAAGAGAGAGTTAAAAAAAGTTTCAGTTTATTTTTAGATTCTGAGCGGAGCGATGTATGCATTGATTTTATAATGATGTGTGTTTTTATATTTATTTAATTATTTAATTATTTATTTATTTATTTGTTGAGTCTGTTATCACAGTTTCTTGCAGTAAAAGTGCTTCGATTATCTTCAATAACAACTTTCTAAGAATTATTAAACCAAAGTATTGCATTTTGTTTTTGAATTAAAACACAATTAATTTCTGGGCAGTTGTTAAATGGTCTCGACGTCCTTTGTAGTATAGTTGTGTTAACTGACGATTTTGTTGTTTTCGGAATATAAAACCATCGCATTATCTATACACATGGGTAATTACTAATTACCCTATTACTTTAAACCTATTCTACCTTACAATCTTAATTATTTTTCCTTTATTGTATAGATTAATGACGTGAATATAATAGGAAAAAAATAATAACTCAAATATTAATTTCATACTTGTTTGAAGAAATAATATATACATATTAGGTACATAATGAACTCCATAAAAAAATTATCTGTACGATTGAACTTACATCATATTATGCGTTTGGATTTTGTTACAATAGTTATAATTTTTAAGTTTATATTATGAATTCAACGAAACTATTTAGTTATAATATAAGGTACATTATAGTACCTACCTATCTATAACACTTTTAATTTTGATAAAATATATTTGATACAAATTATTTCACTGAATGTATAGGTATTGAAATATGTAATATAATACATTAATACATAAATACTTATTCTAATTAAATCACAGACTTCTATACTACGCAGTATACTGTATTATAGAAATCTGTGAATTAAATAGGCTTTGTTAATCATACCATATAAACTATAGGTTGATACTATAGTATAATATGTTATTTTATAATAAGTTATTTCTATAATATGTTATTTTGATAGACATGTAAATGAAGAAAAGAGGGTAAGTGGATAACGATCTGCTTGCTGTACATTAGGTGTGTAGAGAGTCACTGTAATGGATGTGTTAAATTTGAATTCAATGACATAAAACTATTGTATACTAATGAGTTACTATATTTTATGATATTATTGTAATTAAGGTAATTTAGATAAGTAGTTTCACTTTTCCATCAGTATTATATTATAGGACATTTATCAAAAATAAAAATATCATTTTCATTTTTATTTGATGGAAAAGTGAATTGGTGGATAAGGTAAAGGTTAGGTTTGGAGGAAACGGGTAACACCCAGGTATATCAGGTAGGCAATATACCTGCAGAGGATTACATTTGTTATAGTTAGGTATTTTTCTTTTTTTTTTTGTTGAAACTAGTACAATTTGTTATAAAATTTATTATAAACAGGGACCAAATTTATATGCACAAAAATTCTCAAAACATGCTTCTAACAATGCTGTAATATGCAATAAAACAGTGATGGTATGAGATGGGAATAACTCAAAGTTACTAGAGCACTAATTTTTAGAAAATTCTGGCAGGCCAGAACATAGAATATAGAAAGCAAAAAAATGGGGGGAGGGGGGTCAATCAAAATATACATTTTAATTAGAATTTATTTTGTTTATAATTTAATTTGAAAATGTAGCCAGATGTAAAATATGCATTAATTTATTAAAAATCCATATAAAATTGAATCAAAAAAATTTTATTTAAACCATATAAAATTGAATCAAAAAAATTTTATTTAAAACTATATAAAAATAGGTATTAATTAATTAAGTATTAAAAAGGTATAAAAAGGATTTTAAAGTATAAAACAAGTATTTTGTCCTCTTCACTAAGTTCTTCGACACTTAACATTCTTTACTTTAAATCTAAAAAATATTGTCCCACATTTTTGTAATAATTATATTGATATTATGTAGCTGTGAAAGTGAAAAAATGAAGAAAAACAAATATATGTGCTATAAATAATAATATGGACTATAAAACAATAATTATGCATTAAATCTAGATTTAATAGGTAAAAACATCAAAATATACAAAATACAATTAGTTTTATTTTAATAAGAATGATCTAAATTGAGGACAATTCTCATCAGATTTCAAAAAAGCTCATTAAAATACATATATGCATTTACATATGAATCCGGTCTCTAATTATAAATTATAATATTATAACGTATGACTTACCCGAGTTAGTATTTAAATCTGAAAATAGTTGTTGTTAGATAGGTACAGATAACGTGAGATTAATTTTAAATTATAATTTAAAATACATTAGTATTAAGTGTATTGTTGGATGAGTCGCTGCCAAAGGTTGGGTACCATCGCCTGTCCTGGTCAGGCAAATGAAAAAATAAATTAAAGAAGAATATCTCAAATATTAAAACACCCTATCTGGCAGAGTTCACATAACTTACAAAGTCTTACTTGCAGAGATTATATTCTTAATTGTATAGGTATAATTTACATACATTTATTGTTTGCACAGTGTACCAAAATGGTTATTTTTCTAAATGAATCAAAGTATGTAATTGTACTGCATTTTATCCTAAAGAAAAGTCAACTGTATTTCATTGTTATAAAAGAGTTCCATTACCTACCCACTAAAAAACAGATATAATATTTGAGATATTCTTCTTTAATTTATTTTTTCATTTGCCTGACCAGGACAGGCGATGGTACCCAACCTTTGGCAGCGACTCATCCAACAATACACTTAATACTAATGTATTTTAAATTATAATTTAAAATTAATCTCACGTTATCTGTACCTATCTAACAACAACAATTTTCAGATTTAAATACTAACTCGGGTAAGTCATACGTTATAATATTATAATTTATAATTAGAGACCGGATTCATATGTAAATGCATATATGTATTTTAATGAGCTTTTTTGAAATCTGATGAGAATTGTCCTCAATTTAGATCATTCTTATTAAAATAAAACTAATTGTATTTTGTATATTTTGATGTTTTTACCTATTAAATCTAGATTTAATGCATAATTATTGTTTTATAGTCCATATTATTATTTATCATTGTCTAAGTAGACGGCTGAATTAGACAGCGAGGATGTCAGCGGAATATTAAATTTATTTTGTTTTTTCTCAGACTCATGTTCAACATATATAAAACACTCAGCTAAAACCGGGTTTATTATAATTTTTGAGTAATCATAGAATAAAATCACCTAAATAATTACAAAAACTCAAGAGGATAATATTTCTAAGGAATTTAAATATTGGTTTTATATTTTTTTATTATTTGACTTTGTATTTAACTTCCAAAATAAAATTTTTTTTGGAAATATAAATGGTGTTTCAATTGTTTTGAAACAATAATTAAACAACCGTTATGATCATTTTTTAATGGGTGATTTCACTCTAAGACTGCTCAAAACCATAAAAATATGATTCTGCATAACTGAGTATTGTCTATGTTGCGAGTGAGCAAGAGAGAGAAAACAAACAGTCTACTGACATCTTCTTAATAGTTGATGTATTATGTTTTTTTAAAATTATTATTTCCATTGGATAGAAGTTTTGTTCTCAAGTCTAGCAATAGGAAACCTGCTCGGGGACTGCCTAGCGTTCAATATTTAATGTTTAATTGGATTATATATACATATAAGTACCTAAACTATGAGTTGTTTTGTTTGATTATTTAAGAGAAGTTAAGAGTTGAATTACAGTCACAACAGTGATAAAATGTTTTCGTAAGAAGTATTAAGAATATATATTTGTATTATAAATAATTAAATATAATGTTTTAAATTGCATACAATGTTACAAAGTTAAATAAGGCAATAACAGAATAATAAAATGTTTTAGCTCATATTAAGCATACAATAATTGTCATAACAAAATTAAATTAAATACATTGTATATTAAATTTATATTATTGGACGGATAATGTCTTAATGATTTTTATTACTTAGTGCACTTAAAGATCATAAAATTGACAAAATGTTATACCAATACATAATATATAAGTACATTTATCATAATCAATTTATGTATAACTAGGTAAACAGTTTAGAAATAATTAATTATAAAAATGCAGATATCTTAGTTCAATGACATTTTAAACATAATATTTATCAGAAATTTTCTATAAATAAATATTGAAATTTGTTAAATAAATCATGTTATTACAACAAAAAAAAATTATCAGATTAATAACACATTACAAAACTTGGATAACTATTAACCACTCTGAAGAATGTAAATCATAATTTTAAAAGTTTGAAGTTATGTAAGCTCATAGTTATTTTACAATACAAACATAACTTTAAACATTACATGCATTGATTATATTGTTACAAAAAATATATTAACATTAATGGATTTATATTTTAATATGACTAGGAGAGAATTATTTTTTAAGACATTCTTTGGTAATAGTTGATTTGTATGAAAAACACACATTAGTGATTACAGACGAATAAAAAGAATAATGTGAAGTAATAAAACAATATAATTTATCAATATAAAAAAAATAAATAAAAAATGTTTGTTTTTGATAAAAATAATATAGTAATTTACAATATATAACATATAAAAAAAATATTATCAAATAAATATTTATTGTAAAACTTAAAATAGATTTTTGAATAAGTAACAAAGATTTTCATATTATGTAAAGGGTTTCATTTTGGTAATAGTTTAAATCATTAATACATTTAGATTTAATAACAAATAAAATAAAATATACAAACAATTTTTA
This sequence comes from Myzus persicae, assembly GCF_001856785.1. Classification (NCBI taxonomy): domain Eukaryota; kingdom Metazoa; phylum Arthropoda; class Insecta; order Hemiptera; family Aphididae; genus Myzus; species Myzus persicae. The sequence continues at coordinate 203,885 of NW_019103915.1, forward strand.
ACAAGTTAAAATATAATAATAATAAAACGTCTTAGTTTAAGAAATAACAAAAATCAATAATTAGCTGTTTATTTGGTATAAAATATTTAAATGAATAGAGGTATATTTAATTTTACTATTGTATATATAAATGTATTTTTTTTAGAACAATATTGGCTTCAGTAACTATTATTTACCATGAAAATTAGTATTTTAATAAAAAAGTTTAAGTAATTTTTATTAAAATTACTTATAAATTATTCATCCAATTTAATTTGATCTAAATTAACAATTTTAATTAAAACATATTAACATTGCATGTGTTTACTATGACTTAGGTAACCGGCATAAAATGTATTTAAATTAAGTGAGGCTTTGATAGATTTACTTGTAAAAGTTTAATGTTTACATTATTATAAGATTTTCAATTAAATGGTTTAAGTAGTTTGTTTACTGTATGAACTGACAATAAAATATTTTTATGAGTTATTAATATTTGTTTTATACTTTTCTTAAGGTTAATATAATAATCAATTATAATATCATTTAATAAAACAATAATGTAACATTTTTTACTAATACATATTCTACAGTGAACCATATACCAAAATCAGCTCTTGGAAAATTATGATATTTTATAGTGGCATAGAAATAATTATTTTAAAAAATAGCTATAAAATGTCATTCAAAAAAATATATGTTAGTATAAATATTAAAATATATTAATTTATAACAAAAATGATTGTGATGTTTGATTAAAAAGTATTATCATATATTAATATTAGTAAAATAAATATGGTAAAAAGTGATGAACTGTTTAAATTAGTAAACAGAAAACGGATTAATACTATTTGATTATTGTGTATATCAGTATGATGCTGTTGATGTGGTTGTTTGTTTATGAACTGCTATATTTCCTTGTGCAATTTCTCCGCGTTGTATTGCTTGATATTTCAATAAAGCATCATATCCATATGCAAACATCGCAGCAAATCCAAATAACTATATTAATTCAAAAATATTTATTAGTAATATTTTACTATTATCATCTACAGATAAAATCCTTCCTAAATAATTTATGTTTGTAAATAACATTTTAAAGAAGAAAGCTATATTGATAGATGGATAAATAACTTGTCATTTTCAGGTTGAATTAGTGTGCAATAAAATATATAAAAATGATTTTTCGAATTCATAAAATATACATAAGTCAATACAAATCCCTGTTGAATTGAATTATAATTAATTATTGGTTAACATTACATTTGTTAAATAAATATTGTTTTTATTGTTTATTTTTTACATTTATATGTTGGAGAGGGTGAACAGTCAGGTGATAAAGTCTCCAAAAGATTTTCCCCTATAGCATATATTTCTATTCATCTGTCTGAAAATGCATAAAAAGATGTAGCTTTAAAATCAAAATAATCAAATATTTAAGAAATTATTAAAAGTTAGAAAGTTAAAATACGAATAAAACTATAATATTATCTAACATTCAACAATAGATTTTTTTTTTAATTACTGAAGGCGTAATATTTTTTTTAAATATATTAGTTTTGACAAATAAAAATAAAAACGTCAAATTGTTTGGTATTGGTAAAGAAGAAATTAACAGATGTAATTGTTTATTCTATGTTAACATTGAGAAATTAATAATATTAATTTTTTCATACAAAAGAGATGCATAAAATATTTTTGACCCCCCCCCCCCCCCCCCCCCATTCATGAATATTTATAAATTTCCAAAAATAATGAACAGGGATTTTAAACATAGAAGACTGATTTGTAAGTCATAAAAAATAAATTAAAATTTTAGTTCAAGTAAAAAGATTGGAACAATAATATTGTAATTAATTTATATTTACATACCAAACTTATCATGTAGCTAAAATGCAACCCAGTATAAGCCGCTGCAGAGGATGCTGATAAAAGGTAGAGTATTGGCCAGCAAACATCAAAAATCATCTCCTATAATTAAATTGTTCAGACATTAAAAAACTTAAATCACATGTTAAACTATTTGAAAAAAAATTTTAGAATCTTTTAAGGTATATATTTTTGTAGTAATCATTTTCAGTTTGACTATACTTACAATTTTAAGCCATGGTATTTTATAAAAGCATTCGACCACATGAAATATATAGAATACCAACATGAATAAAGAAAACCAAAATCCAAACATTGATATTGATGTAACAGCGCTATTTTGATACCACATACTGTACGTAGAGAATGACACTGCTATAAGACTTAATAAAACAAACACCTAAATATAAAATCATCATATTAATCAATAATTTAAGGACACATTAATCTGAAACAAAAAAATAAAATAGATTCATTGAAACCAAAAAAATTATATAACTCATATTTTAGACAGCCAGAAATGTTTTTAATGATTTTGTCTTTTTGGGATCGAAAAACTCTAAGCTTAATTATATATGAAAACTGAATAAAACATCATTTTCAACCTTAAAATAATTTTTAAAGTAACAGCTTTTATTTATATAAGTTAATATTTAATTAAGTTCAAAAATTCATTAGTGAGTGTCATTGGTGACTTCTCACATCTTGTGTTTCATATAAATATATATGTTTATATTAGTTCTCTCTTATTTTTTTTTCAAGACTTCATGTATTATGTATATGTGATTTCACTCTTATCACATATACTCATTGTGCCCCTCAGGTATAGACTATATATTTTAAATAAAGGAAAAAAAAAGTTCAAAATGAATATATTTTTATAAATGAATTGAATATATTTTTTTATTTTTTACGTAACTCTAAAATTGTTGGAAAACCCAGTGGTTTCTGTTTATTTTATTTATGTTTATAATAAATACACTTCTTTTAAAATATCAAAAGTATAAAACCAGCGATAAACTACCATAATTATTATTATAATTTACTAAGTAACAATAGTTTTATTAATGCAAATTATATGTATAATGATTAAAAGCGTACTAATTTAATAAAAAATACTCATTAAAATAGGTACTTAGTTATCAAATTTTAAACCAAAATATGTTTATGTTTCAATATTATATAAATTTAAAATATTAGCATTTATTTCTAAATACTTACAATTTGGGCAATTTTCAGTTTTCCTTCAAGTGTGTATAGATATGCATTGTCATATCTCAGGTTTGAGATAATTTCAGTATTGGTGACTGTAGTAGTTGTGGTATGTTGACTAGGAAATCCGGGATCAGCCATTTTCAAATATTAAAAAACTATAAGTAAAAACATTAGTTACGTACAATTTGATTATACTATTATTTTAGTGCAAAATACAATATTCTTCATAGTTCAAAGTAAATGATTTTAAAAAATAGATAAATTATTTTAAAAAAACAACTTGTTATTTAATAAATTGGAAAAAATAAATTAAAACCTTATGATTAATCGTTGTTGATATCTTGTACATCAGATTATAGTAACCGGAAAATTATGACAATTTATAAAATAACTAAATTTCTTAGGAGATGTTCTAAAATGCCTCAAGTTGTTGGTGAATAACAAAAATGTATTGTTTATATCAACAATGCTGAAGTTTATTAGGAATTGTGAAAAATTAAGCTTGTCATAAATAATTTATTAATCAATACGAAAATAATTATGTCGGTGCCATAATATTTGTTTTATTTTTTTCATTAAATCGATGTCAAATGTTATGTTTCTTTTATCATTATTCTGTTTATTGTATTTTACACAAATTAAAAATCTCAAAGCATAAAGTTGATTGAACTACTAGTGTAGAAAAAATTAATAATAATAATTTTTTTTTTTAAACTTGTAGAGAATTTGAAGATTTTTAACATTGGGTAACAAAATATGAAATTTTAATCTTAGGTAGGTATATACGAATATATAAAGCATGTTGAATAAAGTGACCATCAAATCAATGTACAACATTAATTAATAATCACAATAAGTCACTTTAATTACCAAATATATGAATTGTTTATATAAAGCAGTCAAATACTGTATTTATTTTTAATTAGTAAGTCATACAAATATAGTCTACATAATTTATTGATAATATCTAAATGGGTTGAACCCAATCCAAAATATGATAAAACTAATTATAAACGACACTAAAATACATTCAAGTTGTTTTAATTATTAATTAAAAATGATACTTACAATTTATAAATACAATTAGCATATCATTTGATAAGAAATGTATACTATAAATTGTCAAATTGTATAAAATAAAGCAACTCTATATATAATCTAAAAACTATTATAACATTATAATACACATACACCTAATAGAAGTAATTATCATAATTAAATATATAATTATGTGTAATCTATCATTGTATATTAATTTAAATTTAGAAACAGTTTAAATTTTTTTTTATTGATTACTTTGATAATTTTGCCATATTTGTTTTTCTTTTTTCCAAAATATGTTAAGGATCTAAAATGTCATATACCAACAGTCTTTTTCCATTCTAGGAAGTGACTATTTTTGGAAGTAAGAATTCTGTACCTAAAAACTGAAAATAAAATTTGATATGTTTATATAATTACACATCAAAAACTCAATTACAATAAATTTTTTAAAAAAACCTACAGCTCTCTACTGTAAAGTAGGTGTCCAGAAGGGTTGCAGTAATGGATGAGTTAAATTTAAATACCATGATGTAAAATCATTGAATATATGTAAAATGCCTACACCACTTTTAGGCATTAGTATTGTAGTAGGTTAAATACATTTTTCCGAAAAAATATCATTGTCTGTATAAAGTATAATAATATACTTGAATAATATTTTTTTTATTTAAGTATCTATGATTTTTTTTAAATTTGAACTTCAAATATCTATAACCAAACAATTTTGTTTATATATTTGTAGGTTACAGTATCATATCAATTATTTATGAGAATTCTCGTTTTGAATGTTCAGTCATTAGCTATAAAAATTTAGTATTTATAAAATAATACAAATCAATTTCCAAATGTTCAGCATTTTGATGAATTTCAACTAAATTTGAAATCAAAACATATAACAACAAAAAAATGTCAATAAGGATCTTTAATATTTTTAACTGCTATAAAAACTTAAGAGTAGGGCCCAGGTTTATATGAAAATGTATATTCTTCTACAATTATTTTGATTATAAATGTCATAGTTTAGCAATGTGTAGATTCTATGGTTAATTTTGTTTTTTACATATTTTGATGAGAATGCATATTAATTGCATATTTCTGGATAGTTGCATAAATATTGCATATTCTACAATTATTATAATAACAATAATAATAATCATTTAAAATTTATTTTTATTCATCAATTATGTCTGGTATTATACCTACTGTTAATCGAAAATAACCCATTATAATGTACATCGATAAGTTATCGACGAATGACAACAAATTTAAATATTAAATATTAAAATTAATTCGAAGGATGGCCAAGAATTCTGGGTTAACTACATTGAAAAAAAAAACAATAGTATAATCAAAGGTTAACAGAATATAAAGAAAATGAAGAACTGTCAGTTGAAGTTTTATCTGGTTTTGAATATACATTAATTGTATCTTGTGATGTTGAAAGAAGTTTTTCCATGTACAAATGTATGCTTCAAGATAATCATAGAAATTTTCCTTGAAATTGATTTTTATTTTTTCATTAAATTAAAATTTCTTCTTTTAAACACAATTTCATAAAAATAATGTTATTATAAATGTTGAAATAATAATTTTATACATAATACTTTCATTTATTTATTATACTTTTATATTCACACAATGACATTAACAAATGTTATTTTGAATTTTTTTGTTATACATAAATTTATATTTTGCTATATTTTTGTAAAAAATCATTTTGCATATTTTTGAAATAAATGTTCATATTTTATAGATTTTTATTGCATATAAATCCAGGCTCCACTTCTGAGGAAATTTGTATTCAATTTTCAAGCATTTTTTTTATGAAACTTAAACAATTTTATTGACATTTATAAGGAAAGTAAATTTTTTTATGAATTTCGAACTCAAAATAATCGTCAAACTTGTATGATTTTGTGTCGATTTTGTTAAAATTCTAACTTCAGTCACTCATAAAAATTATTGTAGATTTAAGCTTAACTTTTTCTCTTTTTTCATACATAAAAACTTATGAGGGACCTAGTATTGAATTTTTAAGTACTTTGCCCAAGAAAAATAAATTTTACCAGCAATAGTTAAAAATAAGCTAACGAATTTTGAAATTTTCAAATGCCTATAAAATATAAATAGCTCCAAAATAATCAAAATTCTTACAATATACATTGTATAGTATTATGGTATAACAATTATATTAATCTCAAAACAGTAAGAAGCAGCCGCCTTCTAATGATCCCTTTGCCATGTCACTGATCCTCCCCTTACAATGAGTCTTTGATATATTTATACCAAGTGATGTGATAAATTATGCAGGAACAAAACAAAAATATACATTATGGACCTCCCTCCTCCTTCAGAAATGTGTGGGTCTATTTGTCAAAAGTTAATTATGTACTTATTAATGAATGTCGTATGTTTTCAATTTGAATTCAATGATATATCATTACATATGAAAAACCATTCCAAACAATGTCTGCAAGCCTATATATATTTATATTTATAAATTTAAATATTTTGTTTTTTTCTAGTACTTTTCTTAATAAATGAGAAAAACATATACATTTGGGCCATGCCTCTGGATAACATATAATTATTCTATATTCAAGGACACAATTTCACACAAATTGATCAAAACACAGTGTCATAAGCCTTAGTTATTACAAAATAATTTGTGATGCTTTTGAAAAATGTTGACACTTCAACTTCAAATGATTTTAAACAAAAATCATGCATATTATCTTAAATATTTTCAAATAGCAATAATAATGTATTTTACGGAATTAAACTTTTAAGCTTAAAGTCTGAGCAAAAAAATATTTTTCTACATTTAGGTATTTCCAAATTTCAAATATCTCAAAAATAGCTCAAAAAAAGTAAAAACATTTTCAAAATTATACCATGTATAGAAAATGCTAACACAAACATTTAGTAAAAATGTTAAGTATCTACAAGTATTTTTTTTTGAATTACAACAGAATAAGAAAATCAATTGATAAGAAATAATTATTTTACAAATTAATATCAAATTTTGTAAAAATTCAAATTCCAGTTGCTCAGAAAAATAATTGTAGAAATATGATTAACTTTTTATATTAGTTCTAGAAATAATAGATTATGAGGAACTCTGTATTTAATTTTATAAATCTTAGTTATGTATATATTATAACATTTTCTCGATTTAGACGTCATTTGATAAATTTCTACCTTCAACACTCATCCAAAATTATTGTGGATTTATGCTAATTTTTTTTTGATATTTCAGTATTAACAACTTATGAAGAAACTTGTAATACCTAAATTTTTAAGCTTTTATGATCGTGTAAAAAAAACTAAAAAACATCTGATGCTACCAAACAATTATTTTAATAATAGGTAAAAGAAAGTACTTCATATCAAAATTTTAACATGTGTTTCAATTAGGTTCATTGAGCGCAGCAATGAAAGTAATGATTTTACAATGATGCACGTTTTTTTTTTTGTTTGGATACACTATTCCTAAAACAAATGCTCTGATGGAGATTCCTAGTAACTTAAATTTGATCTAATTAGTTATTTTAAGAAGTAAAAATCGGAAATTCTCAGTACATTCTAAAATAATTGAGAAAGACAAAATATGAAACAAATACTAATACATGTCATTATATTACTATATTCAATTTCAAGACATCCATTACAGCAAACCCACTTAACACCTACTGTACAGCAGAGCAGAATCTACCCGCCTCGTTTTAAAAAAATAGTAATTCTGCAAAATATGTATGATGTATTTTCGAATAATCATAAGAAAATATACCTATCTTTTAAGAAACAATTAACATAGTAAATAAATGTTTTCAATTTTATAGTACACCTAAATGTGCTGTATATTTTGTTTAAAAAGTACCGAGAATTTTCAATTTTGACTAGCCAAAATTATCAACTAGATCCTATAATTAAACTATAACTTGATTTTTTGATTAAACTGAATTTTAATTAATTGAAACTTAAAGTATTATCAAATAAATCGATGACATCTTACAACTTGTTATTTAAACCCATCCTAGGTGGGTCTTGGGCTTCAAAACTACTCCTGATAACTAAATTCTGACTTCACCATAATTTTTAAGTATGCTTGACTACATATGTATAAAAAAAAAGGATGTCGGACAAAACAGAGATATACCTTAATTAGTAATTGTACATGCTATTATGTTAATATAAAATTTAAAAATTAATAATTTATTTAAGTTTATACATAAAAAAGGTTCTAAGTCTTCAGAATAAAAATAAAGAGATGATGTTTCTTTGCAATTGTTTGTAATTTGTAATGATCAGGGAATAATTTTCTATTTGGAGCAGTGGGTACACTTTTAATATCAAATTAAATTTTAAAAAATATTGTAGCAATGTCGTATTTTTCTATTATAAGTATAATAATATTAATATATGTACATACTTTTATAACATAAAACAAAGGTAGAGTATGTATGTATTATTGTATTCAAATAAATTGCATGTAAACATCAAGAATATTACTTACCGTTTATCAATATAAAAAAAACTTTAATCAGTACTGTTTACAATGTGAAAGTATATTGTATCATCACACATTTCACTAATTTATTCAGACTTAAAAAAAACATTACCCTTGCTCAGAGTTTAGACATATCAAACAATAAGAGCACATATACTCTGGCTTGATATCTATAAAATATACATCAAGTAGTAGAGCATTCATATTATGAATTGATATTTATAGAAAAATCCTATGGCAACAACAATGACAACAAACTTTTTGATTTCAACACTAAGTATTTAAAGGAGAAATACCTATTAGCATCTGTGGCTACAATATTAATATTGCACCCATTCCAATGAATCATAATAGGCGAGGTGTTGCAATGTGACCAAATTTGGTAATTGGCAGGTGGACAGGGCAAAACAGATAAATGTATTAAAATACTGAATGCACACTAACACACACACACACACACACACACAAACACATTCATTCACACACAGTATAAGATAAGTAGTACTTACGAGGTGTAGGACGAAAACGACAATATTTTTTATGGAATCGAACGATGTAAGTTGGATGTAAACGATAATGTTGAAATTCACAAAAATACTACGAGACCTGTTGATAGTCAGGAGACTATTGATGTACTAACTAGTAACTACTAATTACTAATTAGTAATTGTTTCGGTATTACTTAAACACTCGCGTTGATACGGTATGACGGTGAAAATTATGATATGATATACTATTAAGGTACTGCTATCACTGTGGCGACTGGCGAGAATTACCGATAACGCTCGACGAACCGCTGAATATCCCGAATATCCGTCGGACTCATACGTTTACTCACCGTTGGCCGGGCAAGTGGTGTACACTGTTCGACTTCCGTTCGTGGGCCAACGCTCCCGCAACGATGGGAGTGTTCCGAATCCCCCTCCCCAGTCCCCGGCCCCACAACACCACGCTAATTAATAAACAGACACAACACCCATCGAGTAGAATAGACATAAAATAAATATGGCCTGCACGTGACCTGATTTTTGTTGAAAAACATGCCTAACAGGAATGCTTCTAACGCCTCGTAGAGGTCTGATTTTGATTTTTTGGGTAAAGAGAAAAACATACTGGGCGGTATTGAACAATGATTTTCAAAATTCTATTTCTAAACCACATAATATGATTTTGAATATGATCAATTTTTAATTTTTGTTATAAGCAACGTAATCATGAATCAACATCTAATGAATAAATATGCACCCTGTAAAAAAATTATACTCATTGATCCTTCAAAACAAAGGAAATCGGAATACTTGACGAGGATTCAGACATTTTCCGGCAAAAGCGTATTTTAAGCAAAAAATTAAGTTTTTCATTTTTGGTCAGCGGTGCTGTTAACATGTGTACACCACTACACCTGTAACTCATGAGTAGATAGCTCAGGTTGTATAGGTATACAATCGCACTCATGAATTATCATTTACGACTAACACAAGGCCACGGCCCACGAGTGACGGTGGTCGGCGACGATGTTGTGTATTGTTGCCCCTTATGGCTTTATTAAATAGATTGCGGCATGTATTATATTATCAGTCCGACAAACGTACCTACAAAATAGCAAATTTGCATATTATAGAGGTACCGATTTTGTGTTGTTTGGTTTAATATTAGAATGATTAAGATGTGATAAAACTAGAGCTCGGATTTTAATGACCAAAATGTCATTAAAATAATTACCTATGCATTTAAAAATTTTAAAATATTCAATTATAATATGCCTTAGAAAATATTAAATATACCTGTTTTTTCAATAAATATATGGAAAAAAGGTTAATTCAAAAAAATTATTTATTTACTAAGTATTGTGGTATTGAATATTGTGTATTTAAAATTACTTTATCACAAAATTGAAAATATACAGCTATATAAAATAAATAAAAAATTACTTATTAGTTGCGAATCTTATAGTCACATTTTACATAGGATAAGTATTTTAAGTGCCTATCAGGATGACACTGTATAATAATTAATTTGCAGTTGTGTTATAATTAAATAGTTAATTTTGTTGATATTTTCAAATTTGATGGACCTTCGACGATCCAATTTTATATTTTTATAAATATGTATCTAATCTCACAATTTTGTCATTTTCTAAGGGTCTTACTCGTAAACACAATTGACGATGATTATTGATAGTAAAATGGATCATTTTTATACATTATTATACATAGATTTATTAAATATATCCTATTTATATTTTAGAATCAAAAAATAATTTACTATACATGCATTTAAAAAATGAGAGAAAAAAATAAAGTCATAAACATCCTAGCTCTTGACTAAGAACATTATCTGTATTCTTTCGTTAGTTTTTTACGATATTTTCATTTTTAAGTAAGTTATGAGTAGGTATGTAAAATATTAAAATGCTCATAACTCAATACGCCAATAAAATATTCACCATTAACTGCATATGTCAATTTTATGGAATCATGATTTTGTAACAAAATGAACGTTTGCTGGGAATAAATCGTACATTTATAATTATAGCTCTAATTTTGTTACTAAGATTATGGCATATCGGCATTATGGGTCTATAAAATTGTCTCTTGCATAGAAGTTCGCATAGTGGATATATTGAACAATATTGAAAAAAAAAAAAAAACATAATATTAATTACAATTTTCTCGAGTGTGTGTTCTTTATTACGTATAGGAAAAGATAGTTATTAAAGTGTGGAAACCATACAATTTTGCAATATTAGGTATGCAGTATTTTTGAAAATATAAGTTGCTGTTATTCATTCAAAATTCAACCTATATAAAAAATTTTTTTCTTCATATTATAAATGAATAACAAAATGGCTAGGTATTTTAGAATTTTTTTCCCAACCATAGTAAAAAGAAGGATATTATCAATATATGAGTATTTAATTTCCTATCATAATATATTATCTACAGTAAAATTTTTTTGAAAATGTTGAGTTAACTTAAATTTTTTTCCCATTTGACTAGGCTCCAACAAATAAAAAAATAATCAAGGGACCCTGGTGATTATATTTTTTTCTTTACTCTTTTTCCTATGTGTGTAGCTTTAAACGCTGTTATTGGGCACCATACAGGTAAATAATTAAATAATCATAATAAAACAAATACACCTACTCTACAGTCTGCATTTCCATATTAAGGGACGAATAACTATTACAATTGTGAAATAACGAGCAATATTCATGTATTTCCTTCACTAGGTATGTGTAAAGAAATGATAAAGATTATACATTTTCCGAGTAGTTACCGGTTATTGAGATGTCATGTCGAGAATGTATACTCTTTCAGTCGTTCAACTTCACAGTACATACATTGTATCAGAGCAAATTTAGTAGAAATTACTCACTAGCCATAATCTCATAAGTCAATATGGCTTGCACGACAGCAGTGGGACTCAGCAGTGCGCAATGTTTTAAAATAAAAAAAAAGCAGGTAAATGGGTAACGCTCTACTGTAAATTAGGTGTCTATTGAGCATAGGTAATAGGTAGTTACTGTAATGGATGTGTTAAATTTGAATTCAATAATATAAAATCATTGTATATATTTTGTACATGAAAAGCGATTCTGGGCGAAGACAGTTTGTCCGCCTATATATTATATATTACTATTACCTAGGTCTATTTTATGATATTATTGTGAATTGTGATTAAACTATTAAAGTAATTTGCTTTACCATATAATAGTATTTAGTATACTTTAGAAGGTTAAATTCATTTTTACAGAAAATGTGGCATTTGAAAATTTTATTGTGGATTTCAAATATAATAATATGCATGGGTACTCCACAATTTTAAGCATAAACATTAATTTAAAAAAAAACTAATAATAATTGAAAATTTCATATGCCTATACCTCCACATAAGTCAAAATATTTTGAAAATTGTGTGGTGTATAGGAAATGCAAATAGAAAAATTTAGTAAAAATTTCATGTATCTAATATAATTTTTTTTAGAGTTGTATCAAAAACCAAAATCGATTTAATAAAGAACCTATTTTGAGTTAAAATTCCAGTTTTTCTTTGATTTGTTTTAAGCTTTTTCTGGTACTATAAAAATTAGTGGGAATTTTAAATTTTGAACTTCTCAATGCACCAACTAAATTCACTTTCCCACCGGAAAAGGTACTGAAATCAAAGGATTATTTAAACTACTTATCGTGTACAAACACAAAAAAAAAACACACATTATTGTAAAATTAATATATTTATTGGTTTGCTCAGAAATTAAAATCTAGCCAAAAGTCCATGTATAGATATAAGTTTATTTTTTTTTACCTAATAATTACAAATAAGTGCCCTACTTACCCCACCAATACGGAGAACTACTCAATAATGTATTCTTTGAAATATTTTATGTTGAATAATGAATCCTTGAATGTGTAAATATATGGCTACAAAATGTTATATAATTTCGATAAATTATTGAATTTGTAATGAAAAAAACATTTTGTAACTTGTAATTACTTAGTTGACATTCAAATAATTTCAAATGTAGTATTGTTATCTGCTAGTATAAAACCATTAAAAAATATTAGTCCATATTAAGAATCTTAAATTGTCAAGCTTTTTGACACAGAGAATATAATTTTATTGGCATTTATTGATTAAACAGGTACCCAAAAAAATTTAAAATGTTTATAAACAACTCAAAACAAGTTAAAATATTTTGAATATTTTATCAAGTAAAAAAGTGGGTAAAGACTAGGTAATGCTCTGCTGTATGTACATTAGGCGTCTAGAGAGTCACTGTACTGGTTTCGTTACAACAAAATAACTGAAACCATTATTATTAATTTTAATATAATGTGTTTTCGTCAAAATAGGACATACAATTATAATAGAGGTACTTGCTTATCTAATTGAGTCTATACTAGAATATATTTTAATTTTGGCCAACTTTTTTCGATTTTAAAACACTGTGCAGCGTCATTAAATAACAAAATATGTTCTTAAGTGTGTCATCTCAGAGGCTCAGCACAATTTACTTTTCGGACAGTCAAACTAGTGACTTACAAGTTACAAGCAAACATATATATTAAATAATTATATAAAAATATACTATAACATTATGCCCCTATGCTACTTAAAGGTTTATGTATATAGATATATTATACTATTATGTTAAAGGCCGCCTATAGTACACATAGCTATAAATATATCTATAATACATAATGTTGATTGTATAGACAAATTTAAATAAAAATCACACTATATAACAATTAATAATAATTTATAGTCAATACTCAATAAATATAAAATATTATTGACAAATCACGCTATGAATTTGTAATATTTATTATTTTAAAAATAAGTTGAATACTTGTAATTATTAATATTATAAGTATATAAATATCATAAATATATTATAAATGTTTGCAATTATTATATATAATACAAGTTTCTTTTATAAGTTTAAATTAAAATTGTTCAACAGTACAAGAGTACTAAAATAGAATATTTTTGTTACTACATTATAAATTACTATATTTTATATATTATATAGATATACAATTGTATTAAATAATATATATTTTAATTTATTTAGGTATTAAGTCATTCATTTTGATCATAAATTAACATTTAAAGTTATATTTTAATTTTTGAGCAGGGCTATTTTGGATTCATTAGTTTCACAATGATAATTTTATTTTTTGTGTTACTCCCAGGTATAGATAAATAATGAAGTTTATTATCTATATCTGTGGTGTTACTTATCACTTTTTAAAGAGGTAAAAATTCTTGAATATTCAACTTTGAGGGTAATTTCTGGTAGACAATTGTATCTAGTTAATACTTTGATGGTTTAAAAATAAAAGATTGTAGGATTGTAGGAAGAATGAGTATCAACCAAGTTGTGAAATAGGTGAACAACATTTTGTATTGAAATAGGTTTCATATAATAAATACTGCAATTATTTTATACAAAAAAAAACAGCTGAACAAGTCGTATTAAAATTGACAGCGACTTTTTTTTATACTAAAATATGTAGTATCACAACAAAATTAAATTAATTATGTTTACATATCATATAGTATATATACAAGCAGATCCCTGATTCAAAAAAAATAATTCCTTAATTGTATTATAGTTTATTGCGTTTTATTCTTTTACATTCTTTTATATTAGATAATATTCTTACTTTTAAAATGTATAATGGGTTGTCATTCTAATACTTAAAATAACAAAGTAAAATAAACTATGCTAAATTTTAAATATAGTATGTGTTAATAAAATAGTAGCAACAAATGTAGATAAGACGTCATTTTTAAACACTTTATTTGTAGACGTGGGATACTGGCATACTGCCATAAGTTTAATTAGACTTTTAAAACAGATTTCATGAAAATATAGTCAGTCTTTAGATTACCAAGCTAACTAGGTAAACAAAAAATAAAACTAGTTAATTATTTATAAATTGTTGCCTTGTTTATTCAAAACCAGTGAAATGAAATTAATATTTACATATCATTTGTATATAAATACAATTTATAACCAATTTTTTAATTTCGTTATGAAATCAAAATTACAATTTGAATTTATTTCATTTTGAGCAAGACTTAGAAGTTTTTTAAAGTATCAAATTCCCACCTCAAATAATAACGAATCACTCAAAATTATTATGTCATCAAATAATGAGGCAACTTATTTAATAATGGTTTCATGTTTTTTCGTTTGGAATGTTATTACATTTTGTGATTTTTATACTTTTTTCGTATATTTTGATGTTATAACAATATGTACTTTCACACTTAAACATTTTAAATACTTTCACAATTAAAATAAACTTACAGAATTTAAAATAAATATAGTTTTGATTCAATTTTCAAAGCTCATTAGATATTATTTGTTTCATAATTGTAGCATAAAATACTTCGATTTTCTTTACATTTTGTATATCTGAAGTTTTAAACTGCAAGCACTAAAACAAGAATACATACCATTAAATGTTAATATTAGGTATATAATGTATATTTTATAGTATACATATAATATTATATATTTATACATACATATATTTGATGGTATATATCAATCTAACACAAAGAGTATAATTTATTTTAATGTTTTATTCAATAGAATTAAAAAATACCAAGTAATTTTGTATGACTGAAATATTTGTATTAAAAAAAACATTTCATTTAAATTTGATCCTCAAGTATCTATAGTAAATATATAACATCACACTATGCATACTTTAATATAAGGTATATAAATAATGTAATTTAGTTATTTACCGAGATATCATCTGTAACTTTTAATTGCACAGTTGCTTCACTGTGACAATATTTCATAGTGCATCTAACCTAAAAAACAAATATTGCGAGAATTAAATAGCAAAAAAAAAATAACAAATGAGTATATTAATTATTTACAATACAAATGGCTGATGGCTACTATAACTAGTTTTAAAAATAAATTTATTTCCAAGAGAAATTGTAGAGATTAGCATAATAATATAAAATGGTTTTAGATCCATTAATATCCATATTATTATTTTATTCAACATACTTCACACTTGGAAATGTAGAAATCTTAGATAAAAACTATTTTAATGTTTACACATAAACATTGTAAGATTAGTATGGAAAACAATAATTTTTGATGCAGAACTTAACTAAAGGAAATAAGTATCTATTTTGTTTTTTTTTTAAATACAACCAAAATCTAATCTGAAAAAATTATTGTGGAAAACATCAGTAATTCTCCTCCTTGGTTAATTTTAATGGAAATAAATAAAATTACATAAAATAGCTAAAGATAATATTAAATCAAGAAGTTTAATATTTTTATCATATAAAGCTAAAATGTATAGTCATTTATTGACTAGTCACTCTAAATTGAGATAGTTTTATGTGGTTTTTTTTAGTATTAAGTTAAAAGCATGTAAAAAATTTGAATAGGAGCACTTAATTATGATTTCATCAACAGTTAATTTTTTTTTGTATCATTAGAAAAATAGCACATACTGCAAATCTCTCAATTCAACAGAAGTCAGTAGAAAACATACCAACAACATAAATTCTGATCATAATAATAAAAAAAATTAACGATTAATAAGTATAAGTTAATTATGTACATTATGCAAATTTAATAAGTAAATTAAAAAAGCATAATTTAATAATACAATTTTACTCAGAATATTTTAATACAATATTACAGATGATACAAATTACATTTTCAACTTAGTAGAGCTCTTGAGCAAACAAGACAGAAAAGACTTGTTGGACTGTTCCATTTTTATCACTGCAAATATGTATCTTCAGAGTAAGGCGATAGCGTCAAGCTTACATAGCAAGGATTGCGCTGAAAGCGATGAACATTATGCCCCTAACAAGATAATAAAACGTTAATTACCCTGGTCGGATCTTTGAGGAGCAGATTGTACGAGGCGGTTTCGAATTCTTTCCATGTTTTCAGATACATGTTGATGTTAAGATAGTTTCTTAGCAGGTCGCCGGAGGAGAAAAACGAGACAGTCAGAACACTCAGAACGTGAATCTACGAGAATTCACATCAGCGTATTTTTTCCGGAATGTGTCCACGATGCTGAACGCAAGAGAACAGAAAACAATTTAACAATCTGAATTAAGGACAAACCGCTGCGATGACGCTTGTCAATGTTGTCATGCGGACGGAAGGTGACGTCGGTACTTGATGATAATTTGATAACGACGGTGATAAGCTGATAGCGTCCGTGATGTGATGATAAAAGGCATTGGGAGACAAGGTGTTAAACGATAGTTTAATAAAATAACACAGTTACAACTTCATACAGTCGTACTTACGACTTACCAATGTCATTTATTTCTGTACTGATAATTTTATAAAAATATAATAATTGTAAACATAGTCATGCTTGTCTCAGAGAGATTTACAATTCTTTTGATGATTAAGAAAAGTGAAAAAATAGTAGGTAAAAAGGGAACAAACTTTTGAAAATTGACAAATTACATCAATTTAGAAGTTTATAAAAATGTTTTTATTTATTTCTAAGAATTGAAAATTGATTACAGATTTCCCTTAAGTTTTTCAACATTTAATAACAATAAAGTTTACTAGAAAGTCTAATTGATTATTTAAGAGCGTTGAAATTAGACATTGGATATTCATCAGTAAATTATCAAATTCTCAAACAACAATATTCTTATTTGGTTGTTATTCAAAAATTAATAATCATAAGTACTTGACATTTTCATCAAATGTTTATTTTGTCATTGTCCATACATGATAAAAATTAAAAAATATTTTGATTTGTTTTGAGTTATTTATAGACATTTGAAATTTGAAATTGTTATAGTTATTCAATTTATGAATGTTAATAACATTTTTTTTTTTTGGGGGGGGGGGGTCAAAAGCTTGGCAATTGAATACAAGATTCCTCATAAGTAATAATAGTAGCAGTTAGGTATTTATTAAAGATAGGTACATAGGCCCTCTATTTTAGAAGTATTTACATTTTAAAGTTTAGATGATGTCAACATTTATCAAAATGTTTTTAATTTTAAAATTATTTTGTAGTTAAAAATTATAAAATGTCCAATTTGTATAGCTAAGGATAGACAATTTATAGCAAGGATTCTCATAAATAGTTCATACTGTAACCAACAAATCGAAAAAATATAAAAATACAATTATTGTTTACATAGATACATTTTAAATTTAAATTTGGACAAAATCACATATTAACATTAAGAATAGGTAATGGTTTTAGTTATTTTGTTGTAACTTAAAAATGCATTACAGTGGCTCTCTAGATACCTCATGTAGGTATATACAGTCGATTATTATTCATTACCCAGTAAGTTACTAGGTTTTTATTTTATTACTTCGCGATTTCTGGGTGTGTTGATCAAATGTTTTTCTCTGAATTACGTCAACTACCTATATCAATTAGTTTGGCAGTCGTCACTCGTCATAACCATACATTTAAAAAAAAAGGTCATCTTTCAAATCCATAATTTTTATGCACCACACAGTTTTATCAACATTAAACCAATTTGGCAATTTATACCTCAAACATTGATAGTATCAAACATATTATGTAGAAACCAATAACACACATTTATCTAAAATCGTATTAATGTATTATCGTTTAGAACAGCACACCAGTTAATCGTATTTAATCAAAATCACAAAATCAACCTAATTAATTATCGGTTTTTGGTAACTGTATTTAATATTATGGTTATAAATATTTAAGTTTTCATTATGTTGCATTTTATATTATAGATTATAAGCGAAGAGATGATGTATTGATTTTACAATTGATGTGTGTTTTTTATTTTTGTGTCAGTTATCACGGTTTGGGGCAGTAAAAGTGCTTCGATTTCTTCAACAGCAACTTTTCTGGCAAGAAAGTGAATCTGGTTGGTGCATTCGGGAGGTCGAAATAGTTTTAAAAGCTTGAGGAAAACAAATAAAAAATTAAGGAAAAACGAGAATTTTTACTCAAAACCAGTTTTTGAACAAATTTATTAATAAAATGTAAAATTTTTAAAATTTTAAATTCGTATACAAGATTTCCTTAAAATTTTCCCATATTTAAGAACAAAACAAAAAATTTCTGAAAGTCAAGTACCTACATTTTTTATAACCTTTTGAAATTAGACATTGAATATTCACCCGTAAATTAATAAATTCTCATACAACTTTTTACTATTTTATCTTATTTTGAGTTATTTAAAGACATTTGAAATGTTCATTTTTTTAAATTATTTAATCCATAAATTTCAATAAAATTGTTTTCGTTGTGTCAAAAAGCTTAAAGATGTAATACAATGTTTCTCATAAGTTGTAACAACAGCAGTTTAGAAATATCAAATGACAAAATTCATCAAAAGTTTCAAATTATTTTGTAGTTAAATTATAAAACGTTCAATTTTTATAGCCAGAATTAAAATTTAAAACAATGATCTTCATAAATAGTTCACACTATAACCAATAAATCTAAAAAATATATTATAAGCACAGTTATTTTTTACTTACATTTACAGTATTTTATACAATATACAGTATAAACACAACATTTTCAAATGCAGTTATTTTGGCAAAAATTAATTTAACCTACTGTAGTACCTATGCTATTACCTAATAACAAAATAAATTAATTTAATCACAATAATATCATATAGTTTATACTTAGTAATAGTATATAGACTGACAGGAGGCCATCTGTCAATTCTGACGGAATGTTTTTCGTGTACAATAACGAATATTATTGAATTTAAATTTAATACGTAAATTACACAGTGACTCTCTAAGACACTTAATGTACAGCAGAGCTTTACCTACCCACTTCGCTACTTTTTTTGCCAACTTCAGTAGTCAAGTACCTTCTTGAGTAATTCAATTTTATAATATGATTGCATTCATAATTGAAGAATAATAATATTTGAGTAGATATACTAAAATTATAATGACTGCATAAATTAAATAAACATTTATCATTATTTTCTCATTCTGTACTTGTGTATGTACTCTTTATATGGTTAATCATGGATAATTTTTACTTTGAACTCGTTTTTAGACAGAACAAGATGACTTCTATATAAGTGACTAACAATGAAGATAAGATAATGTTTTCTTGAAAAAATACGAGTGTCAAGATATATACTTCAGTTTAAGCTCTTTAATATATTGTTTATTTTACGTAAATCTCAATATTTTTTTGTTGTATTATGTTATTAGTTACTAGTTAGTGTTACTATTTATTGCAACTTATATAAACTGTTTAAATATAATTTTAAATAAAAAAATTACTTTTTTTGTTAAATTAGAAATGTTGAACTGGAGGACGAAAAAGCCATCTCAAAATGTACAGCTCAAATACTCCGGTAAGAAAATACTTTTGACTATCAGATATTTTGTATTCAAACATATTCAAAATATACATAGTTATATTTTACAATATAATATTATTAAATATATACTAATATATAACAGGTAGATATGTAGACCGTAGACTGATTCAGACTCAACATAGGTATCCAAGTTATTTTTTAATTGACTAAAGGTAATCGTCAATGGGGATCTACTTTAATATGGGTAATTTTTGTTATGAGCTTTAAGAACCACCAGGGTCTTATTTGCTTCTAATTTCTAAAACCAATTTATATTCCATATCTCTCGTTCGTAAACCAGATCCATGTTTCCATTCCAATAAGGTCCTCTTTATCAGGTCTTTTCTAACAACATCAAGACATCTTTTGTCTTCGTTGTTTTCTTGGTATTTTCCGATCGATTTTATTTATCATTACCATCTTATTATTTGAGATAACCATCAGCTCTCCATGCATGACCAGCCCAAGCAAGTCTCGAGTTTCTCACAAACTGCATTATGTCCTAATTTCTACACAGATTCTTTAGTTCCTCATTTGATCTCCTAAGCCAAAATATAGGTAATAATGTATTATAATAATAGTTTGTATGAATGTGACATTTTACTGGGTGTAAATGCTATTAGTTTATAACAGCTATTGTATTTAACATATGTAGGCATTGATATATTTATTAGTTGTATATTTTTTAAATTAAATTTTAAACTGAACCCAATAAGCTTTTTCCTTTGTGTATTACGGTGTACTTCAGTGCCTCACATAATATACGAATTGTATCCCATTTACTATTATAAGTATCACGATATGTAGGTTGATTAAACGTTCAAAAACATTGCATTTGTTATATTATTATAAAAGTGTATATTTATATCATATTATATCTATTATCTATAATATTATAAAGCTAAAGAGTTTGTTTGTTCAAACGCATTAATCTGTGGAACTGCTGGTTCGAATTGAAAAATTATTTTTGTGTTGGATAGTTCATTTGTCGAGGAAGGCTTTAAGCTATATAACATTACGCTGAGACCAATAGGAGCGAAGCATCAGTGAAAAATGTTGCGAAAATTATTCATATTTGAAAGCTTCTGTTGCGCTCGCTGCGTAAACGGTTCAAGTTACTCAAAAAATATATATGAAAAGTACCAAGGGATGTTATCGTTTTTATTTAAAATACAATATATTTTTATATTCAAAAATACACATGTATACATATTCAGCAATTTATTAAGGTTTGAGCTCTACTGCGAAATTGTGTTCGTGTGATGATAATAAATTGCCATAATAAAGTAGGGATTAAAGATTAACTAAGACAATAAATT
>NW_019103916.1:0-24320 GCF_001856785.1 Myzus persicae
AAAATATAGGTTTCCATTTGAATTTCTAAAGTTGACCCCCCAAAACCCCCCTAAAATGTTGTTAACAATTACAAAATTGGGAAATCATAATAGATGTTTCTAAATCAAAAAACTTTTGTACCATACATTTTTCACTAATTTGAATATTTATATGTTAAAATGGCTGTAACATAAATTTTGAATCACCCTGTATATGTACATTATGTTCAGCTTTCTTCGCTATGTTTTTTGTCCTTTGATTTTCTGGAAAACCGCGACGAAATTATTTTGAAAAATAACTTCTTAAAAAGACGTACCATCTGCGTCCAATCACTAATCTATCTAGAAGGACTATATATAGATCTACATTAAAGTTTGTAGCATTTTTATACTATTCAAAAACGAGGATCCTAAAAATACATATTATCATACACCCATCAATGTTCTATATAGATGTGTTTTTGGTTCAGTTAAGAATCTGAAATAAAAAACAGCATAGTTCAAAACAAAAGCGAACCGACCCATAAACCGCATAAACATAATCTGAGAAACACCAAGTACGGTGATTATTATTTTATTCGTAATTCGTATGCAATATTTACTATACTGAAACGACTACCTACTCATAGTTGTTGGATTTATTACGATTTAAATGTT
Organism: Myzus persicae; assembly: GCF_001856785.1. Lineage (NCBI taxonomy): Eukaryota > Metazoa > Arthropoda > Insecta > Hemiptera > Aphididae > Myzus > Myzus persicae. The sequence continues at coordinate 637 of NW_019103916.1, forward strand.
TGTCTGAAGCGCATTTTAGTAAAATATTAAAATAAAAGGTCGTATGCACTATGATGGTACCTAGTCAAAGTATATTTTTGTAATGTACACGATATGGATAAGTATTACTTTATGTGTCATGAGTAACATGACGTATACCTAATAATATAAATATAAATAACCTAACCTAGTTAAGTTCCTTTTTTATTATTATTACGATTTTTCCTCACACATTGTTTATTAGTTTTATTTTCATACAACATATGATTATTTGTATAATATTTTACTTAAATTCAACATAATAATTATATATTCTTATAGTGATAAAAACTAAGTAGTAAAAGTTAGTTTTTTTTTGAAGAAGAAGAAATTAAAAAAATTGTAAATTACCTATATTATTGAATTTAATTGACGTATAAAATATAAAATAAATTCGTCATAATGTTAAATTGTCCAAATAGTGAACATTATATTTTTATGGCTAACTAGTATAGACTTTTGAAAAATATTTTATGTAGTAACATAAAATATGAGTTATCACTTACTATTTAAAAATTGTATATTATTATGTTATACTAGCAAAGTTGAAGTAAGTGATTAAAAATTAAAAATTCATATCACTTTGGGAATATATAAAATTTTAAATACAAGAAATATTTATTTGAAAACGAGTAAATATCCTAAAATAAATAATTTAAGTTAAAAATATAATGCTACTAATTACTATAGTACCGGGTTATATAAATAGATTGTCCCTCCAAGATTTGGGTACTAATTTAAAATGGTAAGGTATAATGGAATCTGAATTATCACACCAATTTAAATTTACAAATCCTCGTGGGAATCCTTATATATATATAGGCTTCATTAATTAGACCAATTATATTTTTTTTAAATAAGTATGAAACTGTGCATAATAACAATATTTTTGAATTACATGTATAATAAAAGAACTTTCTGTAAAAAATAAAGATCCTAAAACTGTGGATTCCATAGATTTATACTTCAATTTAAAGATAAAGCTATGACAGTTTTTAATTACTACAATAATTATAACTAAGACTTAACTTTCAGGCTAATAAAAACTATTAATAATTAAAATTATTTCGTAAGCTTTTACGTTAACGAGTTTATTAAAATATTTAAGAATAAAAAGCAAATTTCAGAGAAAATATTTATGATGTTTATGTATTTTAAAATATAAGTGACTTAAAGATATCTATTGAATTCTACATAATTTTCAAAACAAATTACCCACTTACACATTTTTATACTGTATGTAGCTACTACCTAGCCACTTACATTCTGAAAGGTGCAACTTATTTTTTTACTCCTCGAAACAAAAACACTTCCCTATTGCTTCCGCTTTTTCATTATTCCTTGTATAATGTACTTATCAATTTTAAAATGTATAAATGATGTACTAAGTAAATTTATTAGTTTCTCAAACATTGTAAAATATTTTGATACTAAGATTCGTTAAATTTCATGTATTTTTAATTTATAAGGTCTGTGTATTATTATACTAGTACTGAAAGGAAAAAAGTTACCGGATATAAATATTATTATAGTATTAATATACTGACCTTAGGGTGTTGGATAACTTGAGCAATAAATTATTTGTTTGAAATATGACTATTTTTTTGTAAACTGTCAGATGTATACACAAGCTCTCGCATTTGGCTGTGCCTGTTATATGGTTTATCAATACAAAAAGGCAATACACGAACAAACCAATAGCATTTTTTATTATGGAATGAAATACAAAATTACAATATTATTATGTTTATGTAAGCCCACCCATATTTAAAATAGTATGTGATATTATTTAATTAATATTTTCCTGATATAAAACTATTATATCAGCATCTCGGCAACATGGCCAGTTGGGCCGTTGATTACGCAATCTACAAAATAATACAAAATTATCGAGACTTCGCCTGGTAGGTTTAATAATATTCACAATATACACAATAATACAACAACAATCCTTTTAAACTGTAACCCTTTTATTCCACTGCAATTATTCAAAACACAGTTTGCGTGATGGTGACCGGGAATACTAATTAAGCTTTGTTAACAAAGTTTAATGCATTATATGAACGTCACCGCAAAAGAGAGCCTTTGTTACGAAATTTAACACTCTCGTAATATGTCTGTTTCCTTGTCTTTTGTATACTAAACTCTTCTCGAAAAAAAAGTTATTTAAACTCCATAATGACTAAACTTATTTTTATAACTGTGAACAAACTTTTATGTATAAGATATTTATTTTAAAAAAATATTTAATATAATGTAATCATTAAGGCCTGGCAAATTGTACCATTTTCAAAGGTAATTTCTCTCTAGATTTACCCACATCGGTAAAAACGATTGTATTGTTTTTATTATTTTGTTTTATAAATAACTACGATGAATCGGTGCTATCTACTGAAATTACTCGTATACAATACCAAACACGACCACCACTGAGTAAAATCTATTTAAAATTTGTCCAAAAAATATTTGAACCAAAAAAAAATTTACTAAATGCGTAAAAGCACTTATAGCTTATATTCTCAAATTCAAATTCGGTTTAATAAAAAAGTGCATGAACCAATCAGTGCATGTGAAATAACACTACTTCAATCCTAGGGATTTAATGGATGATTAAATGTTATATAATAGGTGCATAATATCTGAAATGTGAAGGGTTAAACTTTCGGTAAGCATCATACTGAATTATTTTTTCAATTTCAAAACCGTCTTTATGATTATAATATGCAAGTTCATGAAAGAAAATATTTTTATAATTTGGAATATTATGCGATATGCTCAAAAGTCTTGAATTTGTTCTGGAATTTTCTATGGGATTATTTAATAATAAAATAATAAAAAAAAAGAAGAAAACGCTCATTGCATAGATTTCTTAGCTAGAAAATCATGATTATTCAAATTAGATAACATTATAACAAGTTAGTAAGTCACGTAGTATACTTAAATTTTAATCCAGCAGATATGAGCATACTTAGTGAATCACTCTGCAAAGTATAAATTATAATTTCACATTTTTAAAATATGGTTATAAATGCATAATGGGTACTTGTTGTATATAAATCACACTGAAATAAGTGATTGAAATTAACTTTAAACAGTTTAAACATACATTTTTGTTTGAACCTACAAATTAAATAAAAGTTGTCTAAATTATATTAATTTCTTCAAGTCAAATGCAGACTTTATTCCGAGATTGCTTAACTAATCAGTGATCACGCGTTTATAGAAAATCGTAGGGATATACTTGTATAATACATCCCATAAAGCATTACGCAGATTTAATACCTACGTTATAATACTCTCTATACTCTGGACAAGTTTACCTAACCTAACCTAACCTAAATCAGTTCAATTTCAATACAAACAATACTGGGTAAACTTGTCTTATGTGGATATAATACCCATTATACATATACTTGCGTCACTATATAATATAACCTATATAATATTTTAAGACAGTGATTTATGGAGGTAAGCTACAACGGTAAATTTCAATACACAATAAGTATGACTGCGCACTACTTGGGTTAACCTCCCAAAAAAAGATAAACAAAAGAGGTAGTGATTGGCTATAAAGGATAATATAATAACAATTATCTACATCAAATGTGTATTAAAATTCGATAGTTACAAATGAAGTCCAAGTATTTTTGATAAACAAAGATATTTAGATATACTATAGAAGATATTTTGTCAAGAAAATAAAACTTCAGCCTTAGATTTTATTAAAAATATTCCTTTTAAATTTAAACCTGTATAGCAGAAGTATTGAAACTGTGCTTCAAGGCTCTGTCTGTCTCCAAGGGGCGTCACGACACAGAAGAGGGAAAAACAATATGAAGATCACGGTTGATATATTATTTTATTCTAAACGATAAACATTTAAATTCAGTTTTCCTTGCATAATAATAATTACTAAATTTGTATTATGGCCAAAATTTTGCGAAAAGAAATACAATGAAAAAGTCTGAATACCTCTGCTGTATAACATATATTATTATGATACTTGAATTATAATTGTATCTTTATATGACTGTTTCAGCACAATGTATATTCATGTTTTTACAATGTGGTAATAATAATTAATACCAGGCATAATAATAGAAATGTATTCTCAAAGTATTGTAGTTTAAAATTGATTCGTTTTTTAATCAATAGAACCATAATAATGTAAACATATTATAACAAAATTGTTCCTATAACAAATGAAATTGAAAATTTAAAGGAACAAATCTGAATTGCAAATAAAATATGTAATTGGTCTACGTTTCACATATTAAATCACTGTTTACTTGCTCAATACTTATACAATGCTCGTTTGAGTTTTAATACTTGATAAATGATAATCGGTTACATAATTAGTATAAACTGTAGTATCGCATTCCAATGTTATAGTTATGTAACTAAAATATTGATGAATAACTTCTATCTTATTCTACCAAATATGTTTTTTAATATGTATTCTTGATAATATACAAACACACAATACATACAAATAAAAATAAAATAAAATAATACAATTTTACACTTAAAATTAGGTACCTAAATAATTGTCTATATGACAATTTATGTGTGATATTTTATTCATAGATAAATATAAAAATTAAACTGAACACAAAATAATAAGTTTTTATTCGACCTACAACTCACCCAAATTATTTTTAATATTTGTTTATAGATGTATTTTAAATATTATAAAAAACAACCAAAAATCACTATAATAATTCACCTAGTTAAGAGTATTTGAATAGTATACAATATAATATATAGAAGCAGGATAGCTAAGGTTACCTGTTAAGATTGCCATTAGTTCAGTGAAGATTGAAAATTGTACATAATATATTAATATAATCACTTTTTATAAATAGTACCTAAGTTATTTATTGGTTTATTTTTAAAAGTAAAAATAACACTATTGGTATTAAAAATATTGTACCTATTATTTTTGAGTTTCTATTTATTTATTTATTTATTTGTTTTTATTGCATCGTCCACAGGAATAATTTTCTTCTGTGTTTCAGGGCTGAGAAGTAGGTTCTAAAAAGCTTTCTGTTCTTCCATAATAATTATAGTTGTCTAATTTCATCCTTACAATTAAATTATAAAAATACCCGCACTCAACACTCGATGTAACTCTTAAGTTCATAAACGAATGTGAAATAAATTCTAATATACCTCTTAAGTAAATCTTAGTTATCTACTGATAAGAAAAATTAGCTGCTGAATAATATCTTGGTTATTTTAGTTGCTATAATACTATATTTAACTTAAGTCTAAAGTACATATATTATAATTATAAACTTGTTTAAATTATTTAGGATCACCAACGCATGATAGTATATTATAAATAATTTATAATCTAGGCATGCATGAATAAAAGAACATTTTTTTAAGTGCCACAATAATAAATTGAACATCTAATTTAGAGAGTCATCAATTTAAAAAAGTGTTGAGAATTACTGTGGTACACTATACCACCTGCTGCCACTAAACAGCAAATATTATCATATCTAACCCCACGGCTCGCAGTCGTTTTACCCAAAACATGTGTTATAATACGTTCGTAATAAAAACAAAAAATACACTCAGGTTAAGACTGAAATGACAGACTAATATCAACTTATTCTGAGTACTATTCGGTTCCGAGGCGAGCAAAGCAAAACGAGTGTCTGGCGTTTGGTGCGCTCACAGGACAACAGTTGTCCATAACTATCGTAAGCCCATACCTTTACTTATTTTAAACAGCGTTTTTTTTATTCTGTCACTTTTAACATTGTTTTATGATAATATTCTTCAAAATTTTATATTCAGGATGACGACGCGTATACTTTAATAATTAATGCGAAGTTAACAGATAAAAACAAAAAAATTCAACCGACTAAAAGCATATACAAATATTAATTTATTGTTCCTTGCATACGGTCTCATGAATACTAATTATTATAGCATAAAAGATAAATTCTTTAAATCTTAAACACTTTGAAAAAAAATTTCAAAAGGAACACAGTAATATATGTAATAAAAGAGGATGTGAATAATTAAAAACACGCACAATGTAATCTTTTATTTATTTATTTATTTTTTAGATTTTTACAATTTTAAACTTTAACTCGTTTCCACACAATAAAATAAATATCTCTAAACATCTGAAAACATATAATTATATAAATGAACAACCGGAAAGTACAAAACACGTGCATAATTTAATTAAAACACAGTTACATGGGAGGAGTTTGGCGAGTGACTTAATTATCGTTCGTTCCATTTGAAATTTATTAGTTTTCAAAATGGCGTGGAAACACGTCGAACCGCTCACCCGCACGTCATCACTCATTCCACGCGGTTCGACATTTTTCATTAAACATAATTTTAAGCACAAAATTAACAATTTGATTAATGCAGGATTTCTAGTTTGCTAACAATCTACGGTCATGTATTGGTGTAAGAACAATAAAAAGTTTTACATAAACGCAATAAGTGGAATAAAAAAAAATGTATAAATAACATAAGGGACTATATATTATGTATTAGTTTTTTAGAACTTTATTATACATATAATATAATAGTATAATATATGCATTACTCAGCATTAGTACCTAAATGGTTTCGCACATTTGGTTTTGTCGAAAAGGTTTAAGAAAACAATATCGTCCATTAGGTAAATGTCAAGAAGTTCTAGTTGATTTTTTGTAGTATACAATAACAATAATAATAATAAATAATAATAGAGGGAAATGAATCATAATATTATATTGTACATTGACATGGAGTGAATTAATATCCGTACAAACATACTTGATACACTCATAAATGCCAAACATAATGAACTTAACATTAATACTTGACAATGATTATATACTTGTCTTTTTTTTTTTTTGATTTGGACGATAGACTGTTTTGTGGAATAGGTCAATGTATCAATTATCGGTGGAACTGTCATTGAAATATTTCAAAATAATTATTATTCATTTATCTTTTTTTTCTCAATGATAAATACGCAATTCAAGAATATTAACTTATATTTAAAAAAAAAAACTCTTTAATAATAATATTATGTAAATTAAACATTATAATTATGGTTTTGTCACTTCTGATTCATTAATAAGATTTATGAATTTTATGTTAAACGTCAATATTGTTAACTTTAAAACCAATACCTGAGAAATCTCATTTAAAAAACAACCGTTAAATATCAACGCGTTTAATTCGTAACACGATACGAATTATGTTCTTGAATACAATATTTATGTTTTATTTTACGGAACTTACACTTTAAATCATTTCAACACATATTATGCACAGACTCCAATCTACTATATTATTTGATATAGATGATTGCTTAAGTGAATAATGGGAATTTTAATGTCAAAATATTTTAAGTATACTCCTTAATGATACTTTTATAATAGCTAAGATGTACGATTTTCTTTTTTTTTATTAAAAAGAATTTAAATCGCTATAAGATAATTAACGAAAGATACTCAGCCGTGACATCGTCACTACAGTAAGAATCATGATAGTATAATTAATAATAATAAAACTTGTTTTTAACTTTGCAGAGTCAACACAAATATTATAATAATATGTACAATGTACATGATGAAGTGATAATGTTTTTAGTTAAAAAGTATATTTTTCTTCATTAATAGATAGTTATTTTTAATCTTAGTGATCTGATTTATGACATATTAAATAAACTTATACCTATTGTGGGCTTTTGTCAATTCCTCATTACAGTAGGTAGAGAGTTAAAAAATCGTCATGACCTGAACGTTTCGATGATAACTACTCTGTGCATAAATCTGATTTAAACTTGTGGTTTAAAATACTCGAATGAGGAACAATTTCGTACCGCTGCAGCAGCACCTCTACTCGAACAATAAAAATTAAAAACCATACATTTTTCGGGTCACTATTGTGCCGTGTGTTTATTATTATAATATTTTTTTTTTTTTAAATATCAAAGCATTGTTATCATCAACGCCACCCTGAACCGGCCATACCGACCTATTTCTGATATGACTCGCAAGTATAATGTTCATATTTCATTCGCATTTTATGACGACTAAAAAGTTTGCGAAATTTAACGTGCGAGCACGCGCTTTCGTGTGATTCGCAAGTCTGATAAATCGGGTATATTCCCAGAACTCGGCCCGGGGAAAGGGGGCAATAAATTATATCCTGTCCCGACATTTAGTGTTTAGAAGACTTGTCCGGTTTTAAAGACCGGATGGGCCGGGTCAGTCCGGTCCGAGCCTTTGCAACTCATTAGTTATTATAAACACACTTTGTAACCAGTAACCACCGAATGTAATGTATACATAATGTTTATAAATCATAACACGTTGTGGTATACGAACAACAGTATAACACATTCCCTAAAATGTACAATGTATATTGTTATTCTGTATAGCATACAAGCGTAGTGAATTAATGTAACGAATATTAAAATTAAAATCGCAAGTGCCTCAATATCATAATATTATATTCATATACAATAAACACATATAGGTACGCATAGGTGTATATCCGTATTGGTATAGCGTACCTGTATGTATAATTATATTAAGTCCGATGATGATTAACTTCAAAAATGCGCATCCGCTCTTCAATATATACCAAATATTGTTAAATAATATTTTCTATGACTATTTAATAATGTGTCCATGTGTTTACAAATAAGTACGAAATGATGTTTTTTATCGACCAATGACCGTTTATAAACGAAATAGCACAGTCTATAACATACTGTCATAATAAAGTATAATAATACTATAATAGTAAGAGTAACAATAATATGCTCCTATAGTGTATATGTAATACGAAATCGATTGTGTATTCAACCGCAAATTTAAATCTTAGTTTTGAGTGAGAGTGACGGTTCTCTATACCTCTGTATAGTAATACACTGGCTTAGTACAGTTCTTAAAGTGCTTCGCAAGTATTACGTGATGTATCGTTCAATTTATTAAATCAGTGTGTAATACAAATAATTTTAAGTTTAAAAGTGTATGATTGTGACATATTTTGGGAATAAATACACTAATTGTATTATACTAGGTATGTATATACTTACAGTAATTAAATAATAGTCACTGCAAATATTATTGATCATATACATATTTTAGTGCTGTCGATTGACGTAGGTATATTATATATTATTAAATTGTCATCCCTGTCGAATTAAAAACACCACAAAGCCGCTTAGAAGTTAATCTACAATAATAATATGTTGCAATTGAATTACGTATGTCTATACCACACAAACATTATCCAACGATTATATTATTAGCTTAAAATTAAAGTATAAAATGTATGCCTATCGACGCGTAACTTCCAAAACGTTGGTCACTATATTACAAACAATATAGTATAGGTATAATATATGTCAAAGGAACGCATGGGACTTCATTAATAATTATAGACAATGGATATTTTAATTATGACATTATATAATATCTATGGCTACTGCAGCACTACGGAACGGTAGTGCCCTCGGTCAACCATGATATAATTGACCAAAAGACGTTTTTCTGAGTATCTGCTATAATAATAATAATAATATGTTATGTCTAGACTCAATAGTCTATATAGACACCAGATGCAAGGCAGTACCGGTAATTATTTTTTTTTCATATGACGTGTGTAGTTATAGGTACCCATGGCTCTGGATGCCAGTGCAGCAATTATCAGTTTTAATTCCAGTTTCGGACCTTGACAAAATCAAAGAGCTAGCAAAAAAAAAATTCAATACCTTACTTTGAGTGATATATAAACAAACGGCGAGTTACTAGCAGTGAATATCGAGTATGCCTATATCATCAATCGTGCACAAATAGGGAGGCTAATGGGGGATACGCCCCCTATTTTTGAGCCATATCAAGCCCTCCAAGAGATATCTTATATTATTTATGATTTATTATAGATTTATTATACAATATAATATTAATATGCTAAAGATACAATTATAATCTATGTATTTAATTTAATATTGTTAGTTGTTACTTGTTAGTTATCGCTTTTTAGTACCTATTAGATACATAAATAATATCAATGGTCTAATACTGGTATTGTTCAAACTATAAATTTATTTTTCTTTATAATTATTATATTATCTCAAGACGGCCAGTCTACATTGAATACTCTATAGTGATGTCTGACACTCTGACAGCTGACAAATCACAATCGTACCTATTGTATTCTGTAAATTGAATTCAAAATATTTATGTAAATCATTCGTAATTTGTTGTCTGTTAGTGATTATTATGTTTAGCATTTTTAGTATTAGAAATTATATTAAACTATTAACAGCCATCCACTTGTCACTGCTAATACATACATATACAGATGAAACTATCGATGAATACTGATTTTTAATTTGTGTATCTACTTTAAGTACCTACCTATTAATTTACAAAAAAATTATATTACCATAAATTACCTTCGTATTATTTTCATACTTTGAACTGGTAATTTTTTTAATAAACTTTGACATCAATATGTAATGACCATGTATAAATGTACAATATTGCATATATTAATTAACATTTAATTGGTAATTGTTTTGGATTTCATTATAGATATTGTATGTGCACAGTTCACTCCCCCCTCCCTCCACTCACCTTTACCAACTATTTGGGCTCAAAAGCCTTATGCATTTGAGGACCCTATATACGTCCATTCATACCTATATCATATAGTATACTAAAATAATATTATACTAATCAGAGCATGAATTGCAGTGCAAAATTTGTTTTCCTTCACGGTTGATTATTGCCTATTGTTTACCAATAAAATGTATTTCTATTTTATAGGACTAGATATAAAATTCACGATATACAATTTTTATTCAACGTTTTCTGTATTTCGGTATTATTTATTCGTGTAACATATGTTATTTATTAGCATGACAGTATTATAAGTATTATAATATATTTTTTATCTATTATACACATATAGTATAACGTATCAATAATCAATATGTAGAACACTCCAATGTACAGTATGCACTTCCATTTTTACCACGAAGAAAATGAAAAAAAAAAATTATAACATTAAACATAAATATTTTTGTAAAATTTAAGATTCAATAATTTTCGCCAGCCAAATTTGTAAAGTTATAATCTTTACAAAATAAATTTTTAATAGTTGCACTCAGCATCCCTTAGTTTGAGCGAAACAAGCAATTGCACAACATTACTCAAAAGGTCAAAATGGGTTATAAACCAATACAACAACTCCAACAATAACCTTAATTAAACCAGAGGAGAAAAATTGGTGAAGAAAACATCAAAACCTAGACTGTAACCACACGCTTACCACAAGATGTCTTCCTAGAACACCAGTTACATGTCCAGTTACACCACTAACAAAAAGATTTCTTTGTTCACATTTTGTACCTATTATTGTAAATAAAACATTGTAAAAACATTAAGTACCTACCTATATTGAAACAATTAGTTTAAAAAATAAAACCAATTTAAATAAATAGAGATTATATTTGTGAGTAATTAATTATAGTGTACTCATCAAGTTTATTAGGTATTTGTTTGAGCGGAAATGAATGTAAAACTGAGTGTTTTGACAAGTAGAACTCAAAAGAAATTTAAAGTTAATCAATGAAAGGAGAAAACGAGGATCAATTTTACAGGAGATGGGACCATCAAGAATGCAAATATTACCGTAACGACAACGGTCAAAGAGGACAATTAATGGAGTTTCCTAATCACTGGGTTATAGACATATAGTTATTAGAAGAACATGGTACTTTCATAACTAAAGTGGCGAAATTAAGTAATTTGATTTGAACTTTTAATTATATTTTTATTTTATTATTATCTATAATATCTTACATCGATAACAATTATATATTAGGTATAACGATAGAATCGGTAGAGTCGATAGACTGAGATATTATTTATACTTTATATTAATACATTTGTTTTTAAATTCAATATTTTTTTCTTATACTCAATATTGTTACTTCGTAAGCTGATTTATAAACTATATAAAATGATGAAAATTATAAAAGTAAATAGTTGTATATTGTATAATATATAGTTATTTCGTAAGGTTTTTTTTGTAGGTACCACTCACAAAAATAAAAATTGCCTAAACCCTAATTTAAGAGAAGGGGGAATGAAATTTTAATAAATTTACAAGGGAGGCGTAGAATGAAAAATATTGGGAACCGCTGATATATATGAACGTTGATAATTCTCACCATTTATCGATTTTACCACTTTAATTGCTTAGATAATTTCCATATTTTATTCTACTATTTGTATTCGTTTTATGAAATACACAGAATTTAAGAAACATTATTTGGTTATAAAATGTTTTATTATTTGTTTATAGTATTACCATGCGTGTAAGTCTTCAGAGACAATTTATTTCATTTTATATGTTGTGCAGCCTTCTTCACACGTCGCTGTATTTTAATTAATTTACGAGCAGATTTGTATGCCCAACGTGTGCTGCACATATTTCTTATCAAAATTATTTTATTTGTTAATAAAAAAAATAAAAAATACTACATGATATAATTATGATAGCTAATTACTATAACGAAAGTAAGATAATATTATATTCATTATGTTTTACGAACATATGGTTCATTTATGAGGTCAACATTTTTTAACTAACAAAAATGATTCATATATTATATCAATTAATGAATGATCTACATTTTACTAATTACTACGCTCTAAGTTAAATTTTTATATAATAGGTAACTGTAAAATAATTTGGTGACACCATTGCAATGTATATACAATGGAATATTTTTTTACAGTGGACAATAATATTATTCGAAGTGCGTATTTACTTTTATTGCTGGCTCTTTGTAATTTTAAGAAACTTGCAGTTCTAACTACATCTTACACTGCTCCGATTTTTTCATCCTATTGTCTATTGTTGCAGGTTGAACCACTATAACATTATAATTTTTAATTAAATGACCATTAGTATGTTTTTAGTTCTTAAAAATCTAATGAAGCATAATAATATACTTATCAAAAAAATTATGACATAAATATCCAATAACTACATTAAAATTGAATCAATAGTTTTTTTTTAACTATATGCATTAAAAATTAGTTACATTATTTTCATAAAGGGGCCTTAAATAACTCAACATTTAATAAAACTAACCATCGTACCTACGTGTATAAAAATGTCAAGTCTACTTATGTAGTATACCTATAGTTAGGTATTGCTTATATATTTTTTTTTTATTGTTAATAGTTCAAATTATAATCACTCGATTATGACTCATAATTTTAACAGCTCGCTTAATAGTTAATATCCCAATGATTATTAGTCTTGTATATCTAAATTTCATGTAAAAAATTAATAAATTCTATTTCAAAAATGTTTTACTTGGCGGATCACCAAGCGTTATTTTTCCATAACACTATAACAATTATAAACATCGTATTTAAGCCAAACTTGTTTTAACATTATTTGAAAATCATTAATTTGGTGATTTATGTCTATATATAATACTCTTCCATATAAAAAAAAAAAAAAATACCGAACTAAACAATCCCGGTGACATGCAATTCCTGTAATTACCTATCTACACAAAGATAATTAAAAAGTAAAATATTTCAAAAATTTTACCTCCCTGACTGTAATATCAACTGGGTTTCATTTTTCCGTTTCAAATCAATAATAATCATACATTATTATTATTCCTTTGTTCGCTCTGAATAAAAAAACCCTTTTGTTTATCGATGATATTCACGCTTTTCTACATAATATATAATATATAGNATAAATTTACAAGGGAGGCGTAGAATGAAAAATATTGGGAACCGCTGATTTATATGAACGTTGATAATTCTCACCATTTATCGATTTTACCACTTTAATTGCTTAGATAATTTCCATATTTTATTCTACTATTTGTATTCGTTTTATGAAATACACAGAATTTAAGAAACATTATTTGGTTATAAAATGTTTTATTATTTGTTTATAGTATTACCATGCGTGTAAGTCTTCAGAGACAATTTATTTCATTTTATATGTTGTGCAGCCTTCTTCACACGTCGCTGTATTTTAATTAATTTACGAGCAGATTTGTATGCCCAACGTGTGCTGCACATATTTCTTATCAAAATTATTTTATTTGTTAATAAAAAAAATAAAAAATACTACATGATATAATTATGATAGCTAATTACTATAACGAAAGTAAGATAATATTATATTCATTATGTTTTACGAACATATGGTTCATTTATGAGGTCAACATTTTTTAACTAACAAAAATGATTCATATATTATATCAATTAATGAATGATCTACATTTTACTAATTACTACGCTCTAAGTTAAATTTTTATATAATAGGTAACTGTAAAATAATTTGGTGACACCATTGCAATGTATATACAATGGAATATTTTTTTACAGTGGACAATAATATTATTCGAAGTGCGTATTTACTTTTATTGCTGGCTCTTTGTAATTTTAAGAAACTTGCAGTTCTAACTACATCTTACACTGCTCCGATTTTTTCATCCTATTGTCTATTGTTGCAGGTTGAACCACTATAACATTATAATTTTTAATTAAATGACCATTAGTATGTTTTTAGTTCTTAAAAATCTAATGAAGCATAATAATATACTTATCAAAAAAATTATGACATAAATATCCAATAACTACATTAAAATTGAATCAATAGTTTTTTTTTAACTATATGCATTAAAAATTAGTTACATTATTTTCATAAAGGGGCCTTAAATAACTCAACATTTAATAAAACTAACCATCGTACCTACGTGTATAAAAATGTCAAGTCTACTTATGTAGTATACCTATAGTTAGGTATTGCTTATATATTTTTTTTTTATTGTTAATAGTTCAAATTATAATCACTCGATTATGACTCATAATTTTAACAGCTCGCTTAATAGTTAATATCCCAATGATTATTAGTCTTGTATATCTAAATTTCATGTAAAAAATTAATAAATTCTATTTCAAAAATGTTTTACTTGGCGGATCACCAAGCGTTATTTTTCCATAACACTATAACAATTATAAACATCGTATTTAAGCCAAACTTGTTTTAACATTATTTGAAAATCATTAATTTGGTGATTTATGTCTATATATAATACTCTTCCATATAAAAAAAAAAAAAAATACCGAACTAAACAATCCCGGTGACATGCAATTCCTGTAATTACCTATCTGACTGTAATATCAACTGGGTTTCATTTTTCCGTTTCAAATCAATAATAATCATACATTATTATTATTCCTTTGTTCGCTCTGAATAAAAAAACCCTTTTGTTTATCGATGATATTCACGCTTTTCTACATAATATATAATATATAAATACCCAACCTATAGATATACCCTATGATATATACGTCAAATATTGACATGTATTTAGAATTTTTCAAATGGAGATGGTAGGGAGTAATTTTATTAAACAGTAATAATCTTTTTTAATTTTATTAATATTATTCTCAGTTTGACCACCGCGATTGTTCATTATAAATAAGCCATTCATTTAGTATACAGGTGTAACGAGTGACTTTTTTTCTGTTGATAAGATGAGTAAACTATAACACCCACGATATGTTAATTGATAACATTGTTCTATATACTCTCGAATTTATGTTTTCGGTCATATCATTACTGGTTGAATTCATCTACCCCGTTCCATGAAAGAACGCATCGTGGGTAAATAAACAGCGTGATGTGCAACGTTCGAGAAAGCAAGCTACACTGTTCAAGTGTTTCGCTCGTTTGAAATCTAAAATTATTTTGTAGGCACAATATTATAATATTATACGGTCTACGAGCATGTCCGAATGGCATGGTTTCATTAAAATCCAGTAACGAAAAGTAGGTATTATTAGTAGTCATTACACACCTGCAGGGCATATTATCGACTCATCGATGCAATACGAGAACAGCTGGAATAATAAAGTTAAGAGTTCCCAACAAGTAACAACCTGCAGTGCAGCGTATTTGGTGACCCGATTTCATATCATTTCTAAGGAAACTAAGATTTTACATACATCTGACCCTTACCGAAACCGTGGCTCGCTGTTCTCGGAAATGGCTCTTATATAATACTACCGTTTACGAGGGTTTTCGAGGCGATACAAACCCCGACATTATTAATATTAATAATGAATAATTGTCATCATTTTGTATAATCAATTCAAAGTGTATCAGATAGCATACTGTTTTTGCTATATGTTTATTATTTGTTTAGGTCTTATTTATTAATTTTGTTCTCATAAGAAAATACAAATTTACCATCAGCTTCTTAATCAGAAATTTAACTTTAATTCTAGTTTCTTCTCAAAATTAGGTTTATGGTGTCTAATACTAATTAATTGAATACTTTTTGACGTGTTCTTCGAATACCTATATTTTTAATGTATAAGGGGCGTCCAAACAGTTCAAAGAAAGACAAATTAACATTATTTAATTTTTTTTCTATTGACTTTTCTTTGTACTTAATAGCATTTATTGGAGTGAAATCGGCGGATAAAAACTCTAAAACTAATATATTATACGTATATACTCTAGACTCTAGAGCTATAGTATCTATTATATACCCAACTTTAATTGATTTCCATATTATACTGAATGCCGGACGACCAACGAGTTAAACATGTACGTTTTTTAGAAGTGTTCCATAGGAGATTTCATCCAACTTTAACCGTAAATAGAACTAAGATAGTTATAAAATATATAATAAAAAATATTGAAATTTATCTTTTAATTTATTTACACACCTCTCTTGTAACACGGCATTGACAGCCACAACAAAACATATATTAAGCATCTAGAAAAAATATTTTGAAAAGACATAATGAACATAATGCTACATTATGAATATTGAGAATATTTATTTGGTGTTAGGGGTTTAGGCCAATTTGGTTTTTAAAAATATACTTTATTTCTGATACGAAACAAAATTTGATATTTTTTGTATCAAGTAGTTCTGGCATACCTATACTTGGCTGATGTCATTTGAATACGACATTATATTATTGTAATATGTGTATGGCAGTTAAGACGTGGACATCAGCTGTTGGGTCGTGCTAGAAGCGGTCTTACCCAGCGGGTGACATATTATACGTACGGGAGTATACGTTGTGGAAAAAAAAATTACTTATTATAATATTATTATAATTATAATAATATACAAAATATTTAAAAGGACTTACGACCGGCAGAAACCGTCCACGGCGGCAGTTATTCGTCGAAACCGCACACGCACTCACCGTGGGGGCTCACCACCGCCGCCGTATTCGTGTTGGCAGTGGTCGTCGTCGGCGACGGCAGCGTTGTCTCAGTCTCGTTCGACAACGTGTGCCGTCCGGTCGTCTCTCGTGCGTCGCGTCGTGTCCCATCGAATCCGTCGAGTTCAAACCGAAAATTTAACGTCGCGATACTTGGATCAACGGATTTACTGTAAATTTTTATTTTTTTAGTCGTCATCCAACCGTAAGACGCATAATAACCGAAAAACAAACGGCCAATAATAATTTTATAATTACGTGTACGGGTCAGTTTCGCACGTGCAGACGTCGCTTAGCTATCGTCGTAGTCCTCCGTCTTCTCGCGGCCACGCGCTGATAGCGGTATTGCTGCAGTGGCCGAAACGCATGGTGGCCGTCGTTCGACACGAACCGTGGACATGAACGGCGGTCGAGTAGCCAAGCGGCTGCTGGCCGTCGTGCTGGCCCTCAGCACGCTGGTCACGCTGGGCTTCTACTACAACGGCTTGTCGTCCGGCGTCGGCGTCGGAGGCGGTGGTCGTTCGGACGACCGGCCACAGCCGGCAGCGTTATTGCCGGCCATCGAGTGGCCACAGCGCTCCGAGGACGATTCGTCGGCCAATGACGTCGCACCGTCTGCGCACAGAAAGCGGCCGGGGGTCGCCCTGCAACACAGGGTCGCGCCGCTGACGGCCACCGTGGACCGAGACACATGTCCGGTTCTTGGGTTGGCCAACACTACCATTGACACGGCTGCGGAGTTCTCGCGATTCGAGTTCCAGGTAAGACCGATATCAAATTGTTTTTAGCAGGAGGTGGGTTTTGATGATATAGTTCTGGAACGATTTGTTGAGGACAATTACCTGGGTACATATATCGCGGGTTGATTTCTTGAACACACTTGCCCTCCCCTCCCAATCACATTAAGTATGCCTATCGTACATTTAAGGGTCATTTTGTTATCAAAAGCTGTTATTCGGTTGTTATTTGTGAGTTTATAACAATTTATTGACTGTGGTGTTTATTGCTTAAATGGATTAGTGCTTTATTTTCTATGAAAAACAATTTAAAAAATGATACAATACAGTTATTGTTGGGCAGACGATATTTTGTAGAATTTTACTGTGTACTAGTGTAGCATATTACAACTATTCACCATAGTCCATAAAATAAGTTCTTACCTATTTATGATAGTATATCCTAATACTATTCTATAGACTATTAAAATATATGAAGGTATAAATAAGGTATTAATATTAATAGGTTTGAGACAAATAAAATAGAATTGAAAACCATTCCTAAGATTTTTGATTTTTACATGAGTACTTAATATCAATATTTGCACAAATATGTGACGTTATCATTTGAGAAAAAATAAATTTTTGAAAATATGATTTTCACTATTTTTTTAGTAGATATACTTAAGGTTAGATTTAAATAAATGTGGAGTAAGCAACCTGTTTGAATGATTAATTTTAATTTTTTATTGGAAATTTGTGACGATTTTGTTTCTTATTTGCTACATTATTATGCATTTAACATGAACAAGTGTCTAAGTATCTAACATCTATATAATATATTCCTATTGTATCAAAAGCAATACGTAATGATGGTATTCTATTTGTATTATAAGAAAGAATACAATATTATTAATGTGAAAAAAAAATGATTTACACACTATAGCCAAGCGTGTACCTATAAGAAACGTGTAGGTATAAACACTAGTTAAATATATTTTTATCGGGAGCAGACGCATGGAAATAATAATAATAATAAACAAATGCAGACGAGACCATTCCTATAAAATATCTACGATATTAACATAATATTTCTAGTCAACGAGTGCACTCGGGGAAATCTTTTTATTATCATACCCCGAATAGATTCGATAAGGTCCCACATATATATACATACATCATACTTGGTAAACTTATATAAAGAAAAAAAATAGTAAGCGTAATGAATTACAAAATTTAAAAGTCTCAAGTCATGCAGTAGTCTTCAACAGTTCAACCATTATAAATAGGACAGTTGTAGATATAGGTACCTGCAACTATATAATATGATATTATTTGCTTACGTTCGAAAGATATTATTTTATCGAAACGTCACGGCTATGCCACATACTATATACATATGAAATATATAATAAATGTTCTGTTGCTATACATGCAATACAGTTGGGCGATGGTGGCGTACCAATATCCATATAATATTTTAAAGTCTACTCGGAGTCGAGCATCATAATATGGTACCTACAGATAACAAAGAGAAAAAGCTGATTTTTCATTTCGTCAGTAAATAAATATATAATCTGGAGTCTGGACCATAATATATTTTCTAGTCTGGGACTCGTATATATATTATATATATATATATTATAAATATTATATAAATACCAAAATCAGTAAAATGTAGATCAAGTTGACGATTCGTTAGGAATCGTAAATGTTTATAGTCTTATGAAAACACATAAATCAAAATCGTTATTATTCTCGTTATGTGTGTAGCTTAGAACCTGTTTTTTTTCAAAACGATGGGGTATTCAATTATTGTTATTCTCGGAAACGTATTCAAAGTTTTATAGTGAGATATTATTAATTTAATCTCGTATAAATCAAAAATCGAACCGAATGGTCCAAAAGACATATTATTATTGTTATTTTAATATGCGATTTTTTTTTTTTTTCGTGAAGACAAATATTTTATTGCAATATTTTATTATTTAAATGGGTGTCAACAAAATATGTAATTGGTATCGATTGCCAATAATTTTTTTCATCCAATTCAGTAGATGTCGAGCGTGTGTAGTTGCACACGAATTGACTATATTATAGTCGTGTACTTATGTTGTACCTCATTTTCTACATTGCACACATACATAATATAACAAATGTATTAACGCCAACTTACTCTCAACAGTGTTTTCCGGAGTTTTCTTTATGTTTGTAATTGTAAGAAAGTCGGGTGGTAACAATATACCAATAGTATGTAGTGATGCGATTCATTATTTCTGCTTTTCGACAATATATTTGAGTAGGTGTACTATTGTAAAATATTTCACCAATCCGATATAATATTTTTTGTTGACAAATTGAATTTTGAAAAAATATAATAAGATTTATGGTTTGACAAAATATATTATGTAGGTACCTTTTAATATAATTATATACTTTCAAACCACATTCACGCACTGCACAGATGTCCATTGAAAAACAATTATTTTGAGTGAAAATAATCTGTTCAAATAGTATAACACTACTAATATTATTGATAGGTACATTTTTACTGCAATTAACATATTCATTATATTGATAATTTATATTGAAGTATTTTGTTAAGCATTTGTATTCTAAGCAAAAATCAGCACACGGTGTAGTGCATTAAGTCGTTTACTGTTATTTCCACTACTGCATATAGAATATAAAATACAAAAAGATTAAATAGAATACCGTATTGATAAAGGTTGGTTATTTGGTAATTGTATTAATTATTTCGAAACGCAAATAGTGGGTATATTCTTATTTACTCTTTTGGCTTCAACTCCGTGTAGTACCTTTGTCATGAATTTTAGTGGAATAGTTTATAATATCAATAATAATTTTATTTCTTTTATTAATTTTCCTGGAAAATATTTCTTTCCATATTTTGAACTTTGAAGTACGTAATATTTATAAGTATTTGTGGTAAAAATATTCCAGGAATTTATACTACTTACTGTTATATTACTAGCTGAGCAATATTCACCTACTGCATTATAGCTCGTCAGTCGTCCTCGTTCACTTGTTCACTTACGTTCGGTTCTCGGTAATCAGTGCCTTTCAGAAAATCTCAACCGTTTTCGTTTCAAGCACCTCCAATCAATTTATTTTTGTATTTTTATGAATAATTCAGAATTCTACGTCTTTGCTTGATCCGCCGTCGTCGTGTTTAACGTTTTGTGCTTCAGTCTCGTCATGATAATCGTTATACGTACTTTGGAACTACTTAGAGCTATAGAAAATATAATATTTTAGGGAGGCACATAAAATACCTATACTATATACACATAATAATAATATATATTTTTACTATCGTTGTATGAAATTCGATGGGAACGTCCTGGAGTGGCCCTCCACATCATCTAGACTTCCGAGGTAAATAAAAGTAAATGTTATCTCGTGGCTACCATGGCTTTTACCGGATGAAATAAATCAATAACGTATTGTACCTCTTGGACAGATAACGAAATATAACATAACATGACATTTACTATAATAACCGTGTGTAAAATAATATATTAGTTTATTTTTGTAGGTAGGTACACCCCCATTATAATAGTTTTAATATAGTGAATAGTTTCAAACAATTTCAGTTGTATCTTAGCTATAATATAGGTAAGACTGTAATAGTTCCTCAGAAACACTTAAATGCCAGTATCAGTAGGTTATTATACTATGAAAATATTATGGGCCCCAAATGTCAGTTCATTATTATTAAAATTGAACTAGAATTGATGATATATTTCATATTATGATTGATCGTCTGCAGCATTATAATTATGTTCATACGATGAATTCTATCTACCTATCTTACTCTTTCACGTTTTCGTCACTGTAATATTTTAACATTGTTTCAATCTTAAAATCAAATTCATTAAACTATACATGATATGATAACTAAACTGTTTATCGTTTACTTACGATTGATTTGTGAAAGATTTTTAAATTTGTACCACTTTTCATCACCTCTATGGAATATGAATACTTGTACTTCTACTACTGGTGCTACTACCTAACCAAATCCTCAGTGATAATAAGAGTTATTAATGGGCGCCTGCAACTTGCCTGCCATGGATCCTCGGTATTATTGGAAGCAACGTTAAGTTTTTGTGCATTTCTGGAGGAGGTATAATATTATAAAATATGATTTTAAGTCCATCAAACAGTGGTGACTTTTGTGTCTGTAAAAACGGGCATACGTAAACTGCTCCCGAATTTTTATCTTAGTTGAAAAGGTATAGTGTAAACTGCGCCCGAAATATTAATGTTATCTATGTTAAAAAGGTATCTATAATGTAAACTGTGCCCGACTTATTAACTTGTTAAATTTTCACTTATCAAAGTCTCTATGTTTGACGATTGTGTACTTTTTCAAGTATATCACAGACATTTTATTTTCCAATTTATGAATATGTATCAACCATATGTTATTATTTGTAATATTTATAATTATTTTAATTTTAAAAATTATATTTCATTTTAATTCCTAATATGCTATAACAATATGACGTTATTATTTGTAATATTTGTATTTATTTTGCTTTTTAAAATGATATTTTATTTTTAATTATTCATATTATATGGCTGTAACGAATTAAGTATGAACCGTTTAAATTCCAAAACTCATAATAAATATAATAGTAGTTAAATTCAAATTGACGAATATGTATCCACCATATGTAATTATTTGTAATATTTATAATTATTTTAATTTTTAAAATTATATTTAATTTTTAATTATTCAAATTATATATAAATATGTAACGAATTAAGTATTTTACCTGTAATTTTACCCGGGCGCAGTTTACATGTCACCTTTTTACTCTTGATAAAAACTCGGGCGCAGTTTACATGTGTGATTTTGTGTTTACCTGTATTTTGGGCGCAGTTTACAATCGTCGGTAAAAAACAACATGAGAAATAAAAAAAGATGCTGATTACAAAGTCTAAAAAGATCGATTACTATTTTTGATGAATTCAAAACATCCAACCAAAAGTGGGTCTTAAATTATATATAGATGTATAAATATATAATGTGTACAGGATAATTTTCGATCTATAAGGTTGTCCGAATCTATATTACCAATCCATGACGTTTAATTGCTCTTTCATGTGTAAATAACTTTTAGCATAAAGTTATTTTGTGAGAACACTGAGTATTATAATATATATAATAATAAAGTTTTGAGATTTTCTGTAGGTACATAGGTTAACGAGAATATTAATATCGATTTAAATATCATATTACTTTTGAGTTTGGTTCGACATGTTAGTTCAAATAGAAACTACACTCACATAAAGATCGATAGCTAATTAAATATATACCTATATACGTACTTGTTAATGTATAATATACTATACTATATATATAAAATTTAAAAAAAGAGATTGAAAATGTTAAAAAAGGCAGGTACGTATTTACGTGGAATCATTTATTATAATAGAAAAACAATTAAATTATTATAACTCGTGCACGCGGAAATATATTTACTTACAGGGCGTCCCGGGGTGTTTTATCAGCACAAAGAAGCGCGAGGATACAACTCAAATAATAATTACTTAATAGTAGGTATTCCACTGCTTTAAAATATTAATGATCAAATCTCACCAAAATAATTCACTCTGTATTCCCCCCCCCCCCCCC